>NC_079221.1:4930700-5097499 GCF_029633865.1 Lampris incognitus
ACCGTTTCACCTCAGGAGGATTATTTCTCCGACCGTTTAACCCTTCTGTTGGGTCTTACGGGTCAAAAAGGCCCGTGACAGTGTTTAACAGCAGGGGGAAAAGACTCTACGTGATATTTTTCAACCTGAAATGTGACGACTTTTCCTCAAGAGACCCCAACATTAGAAAAAGGGAAACACTTGTTTTTGTTCATATTTCCATGAAAGCTGTACACCACTAGGGTACTAAGATTGTCTCAGGGTCATGACCCTGAGACATGTCTGGGTCGTGTTCGACCCTATAAAAACGAGGGGTGTCCGCTGATTAAATGCAGTCTTTCTGCACCGTGAAGAGGGGAAACCCCAGATAGTCACACAGTTTGTCATGAATGACAGGTTGGTGCTTCTTGCAAAATAGATTTGGGGTTTAAGACTAAATTAAGTGGCTTTAATTTAGAGGCTTAATGAAGGCGGGTCATAAATGACCCTTAAGACAACCCAGATAGCAAAATTGCTGTGGCCCGGACCCGTCCCACGCCCGACACGTCATCCGGCCCACGTGCCATGTGAAATGATGGCACTTGGGCGGTCCGCTCCTGTTTGCCAGATCTGGGCCAGAACCGAGCCATAGCAACGCCGCATGTGCCACATATTTGCCAAAGGTGGCCATATTTGTTTTGTGATATTTGGGCCATATTCACCATTTACCACACGGGCCACTTCAGGGTCACATCCAGATCACCTGTTGCCCAGAGCACCGCATCTTTTCCAAAAAAGGCCCACATTTGATTTGGCATATTTGGGCCATATTTGCTATTATACATGTGGGCCACTTCAGGCTCCCATCCATTTTATCAGGGCCAGAAGAAGGCCATCAGTGCCGCATCGTTGCCTGAAGTGGCCCACATCCGGGGCAGTATACAGAATGTGTGGACAACCCAAGGGTGAAAGCAGAGAAGCGGGTGTGTCATCGGTTATATTTCGCCAGGAAAAGACAGAAAAATCTGCTCCCTAGACTGTCACACGGTTCCCCTTGTAAGACCAAATGAAATATCCAAGTCCTTTCATTTTACAGGGTGCAGAGAAGCGCTCGGACTCGTTTGACTATCGTTAGCCAAAAACCGATCTCCTGTCTGCACATTTTAGTAGCCAATCCAGTGACCGTGGCGACTGATTGTTACTGATGCCGAGAAACACCATCTGTTTTCCCTGTCGGATTAGATGACAACAGGACGAGGAAAACTCATTTCCCCCGAGGATTTCACACCGATCTTTCCTGTACGTGTTTAGATGGCGAGGTAGCCGTGGCCCGGGAGGAGGATGCATAGGTCAGCTCATGCTGACTGACAGGACAGCTCATGATTGATGAGGAAACTCACGGACCTGAACAAGTTTATTTTGCATTATGTGATAAGCCCGCTGCACTACAGAGATATTCAATGGGGTGTCCATTAATCTTCTTCTAAGCCTATGTGCTTAATGATAGCCGTGATGACACCCCTTATCGGAGTTTAATCCCAGAGAACCCCTCATCCTCTCCCACCTGCCAGGCCTCACTTCTGCACCAACGTGACTCGAAACTGAAACGAGGCCATTCTCAGCAAAGGCTGGTCTCGGTTGTATCGCTCAACTGTGCTGTTGTAGCCACGAGTTTCCGGGAGGGGGCGGTGGTCACTGAGGAAACGATTATGGGTCATACTTCCGGTGTTCGGCGGAAGCAGCATCACAGACCGGCGGCAGATTTGGCTGAAGAAGTGTTGGCTATTGCTGTTCCGTGTTTTAAAAGAAAGAAAGACGATGAAAGTTGTTAACCTACATAGAAACGCACAGAGCCCTAGAAAGAGGGAGTTGCGTCAATGAGGGGTCAGAAGGCGAGGGTCACGTGGTTCACGTAGCCGCCGAATAGTTCCAAACGAAGCTTGGCGGCTCATTTAAATCGGTGTTTCTCAACCGGGGGTCCGCGGACCCCTAGTGGTCCGTGGTGTAATTGCAAGGGGTCAGTGAAAATAAAATATCTTTTAAAAAAGAGATCCTATGACATTTATAGAAATAGGATTATTTTACTCAAATGTGACTGAGACCTTTATCTACCTAAACTATAAAGGGTAACGGGACTTTTTTCTCTAATTACATCTGTTTCACAAGTGTAATTTATTGTATTTTAATAAGAGATCTCGCTCCCGTTTGCATTGTTAAAAGTTACTGCATAAAATTTCTGTTGTTACATATATCTGAAAGTTACTGAATACATATTCTGTTTTGTTACATATATCTGAAAGTTACTGAATACATATTCTGTTTTGTTACATATATCTGAAAGTTACTGAATACATATTCTGTTTTGTTACATATATCTGAAAGTTACTGAATACATATTCTGTTTTGTTACATATATCTGAAAGTTACTGAATACATATTCTGTTTTGTTACATATATCTGAAAGTTACTGAATACATATTCTGTTTTGTTACATATATTTGAAAGTTACTGAATACATATTCTGTTTTGTTACACATATCTGAAAGTTACTGAATACATATTCTGTTTTGTTACATATATCTGAAAGTCCGCGGACCCCCGGTTGAGAAACACTGGTCTAGGGTTCTGTAAATGCATAAAAGATACGTGCAGGCTCAGACTCGGCTCTGTGTCTGCTTTTAGGTCGTTTCCAGCATCCTTAAATAACACCCGGCCCACTTTATTGCTGTGTTGGTATTGCCTGCGAGCTTTTTACATGGCTCATCGCCTCCACCACCACCACCACCACAGGCAACGTACTCAACAAAACAGCTAAAATGCTGCCGTACGTGATACGAGACCACTTCTTCCCCTCGTCTCCCCAACCATCAATTAAGGACGGCAAAGGTGTTCTCATCTCACCATTTTTGAGCTCCGTCAGGTGGTGTTCCCACGTCATCAGCTGGCTAGATCGCTCTAAGGCGGGTAGCGTACCGTTACCATGGAAAACGCCGGTTCCGGTTCAGTGACAGGACGCGCCGGAAGTCGCGCCCATAATTCACACACGGCATCGTGGAGGCTGGGAATAAGGTGGGTAAACATGCCGACACTTCACCGGCTGAGGAGCTGAGTATTCTGATCAAAATGTCATACATTCCGTTTTTAATCGCTCGAGTTACCGACACCTACAAAGCCCCGCCCCAGCTGGTGGACTACAGTACTGCAATGCGTCAATTATGAGCCGGAGACGAGCGTTGAATTCTCGAGTTTATTGGGTTTATTAAACCTTTCAAAACTGCGTCTCCCTCCAAAAGCGAAAACCACAAAACCAAACAGTGGCCCCCGGCCAGCCCCGCCCCCCTTCTGCTCCACCAATCACAGGCACGCACACTGGCCGACGTGACATGCCAGCCCCGTCATTGGCAGACAGCAGGGGGACCATAGACTGAAAAATATGCAATTATTTTTGATGTAATTGCCGTGGGGTTCTGCTCAGCTTTTAAAGGGTTATAACCTGACAGAAATGAACATGAGTCGCTTCAGACGCATCAGAAACGCTTTGGACTCTTTCACCTCCTGCAGCAAGATTCTGCTGGTCTTCTTCCATGAGGGGTTTAGCTTGTTGTATTCTAAACAATTGTATCAATAAATAACAAAGTGAAAGAAGTATCCTTCAAGGTATTACATCGAATTTACCCTGCTAAAGAAGTCTTGGGAAGATTTAAGCTAGTGTAAACTACTAATAAGACACGTTAGCCCCCCTAGCTAACGGGTCTGACCCTTTAGCCGAGCGGTTAGCGACGCCGCCTTGTGGTGCAGTACACCTCGTATCGAGTCCCGCACCGGGCAAGAAAATAACCGGTTACATTAAGTATGGAATATACTTGTGTTTTTGTTTTGTAATTCAGCGAGAGAAACTGTATTTCATCTGTTTTTTCTCTGTGCCCATTCAAAGTTATTTTGGACTGATATGCAAGACTTTATAAATGGAAAATGGGTACTAATGTACAGATTCATGCATTTGATGTGATGTTATATTTAGTGTTTTATGGGCTGGGCAGCAATATTACCCATGTTACTCAGCTTTTGCTTATTCTTGGGGAATTCCACAGCCACCGATCTGCACGGTCTGACTCCAAACCTGCTTTCGTCCATCCACGTGTTGCTGAACTCCGGCAGCATGTCTCCTGCGGTGCGGGCGATGCGGGTTCGCTTCCCGGCCGCGGCACTTCTTGTGGTTGCGTTGTCCCCCGTATTCGCTACACTATAAAGCAGTGTTTCTCAACCCAGTCCTCAAGGACCCCCTATCCTGCATGTTTTCGTTGCAACCCTGAATAGGTGCCTGTTTGTAGTTATTCAACCAATCAGCAATGAAGTTTGTCAGACGTTGCACAGCTTGCATAATTAAGTGCTGCGAGATGATTGGTCGAGTAAGTACAAGCAGGGCTTCCTATGCAGGGTTACAATGAGGATCTGCAGGATAGGGGGTCCTTGAGGACTGGGTTGAGAAACACTGCGCATAAAGACTTTTTTTACAGAAAGTACATTTCATTTGAACTCCGAGACGACTTGAAACGAGTGGATTTTGAACTCCCCTTGTCTGTACAAGTCTGTTTTTTTTCCGTCTGTATGACAATTTATACCTGCCTGTCGTCAAGAAAACTAAAGAGAGAGTGACTCCGCTAATCAGAACTCCCCCGCGGAAACGGGACCGCCTTGTAAACGGTCCTTGAGCAAGGCAGCGTGGGGGTTGTGGTGTATTGGATCGAGCACTCGGTGCTCGATTGTGTTGGCCTGTCACCACTACTGAGTTCTGTAATACACCGGTCGAGCCTAGTAGTGTGTGACGTCTCCGTCAGTAAAGATCAGACTTGTGCCGCATCCTCGTCTCCGTGTACTTCTATATAATAGTGATTAAGTTAGTAACCCACGAGTAGTAACACTACAATAGTGTACATAAGAGAAGTCACAACATGGGGTCAGACGCGGGAGAAGAGGATATGAACCCGCGTATCCGAAAGAACCCGGGTCCACTCAAAACCGATCGAGGACGGATCGTCCGCGACACCGACGTCGAAGGACGCATGCGCGGCTGTCACATGACCAACACCGGAAGTCAGCGCACCGTAGGAAGCGATCGCCTCCGCTCCGCCGAGCTAGCGAGCTAGCCGTGTTTAGATTAGCCGACGGAGAGACGGGGCGAGATGGGGGCCTCCCAGAGCGTCGACATACCGGGCGGAGGATCCGAGGGCTACCACGTGCTCCGAGTAAGGCGCCTTATGGCGGCGTGCGGGGACCGGACGGGGGGGGGGGGGCGCTGCCGCTAGCCGGCTCGCAGACGTGTTTGACGGCTTCGCTCTGGCGCCGAAAAGCAACGTCTTAATTAGACGTGGTGCGAGGTGGGATTTTCCACCATATTGGCCAATATGGCCAGTTCACCGACGGCTCGCTGCCTTTCTCTCCTTCGTTGCGCCGCCCTGACCGGTCTCCTAGCGACGGGCTGTTAGCTTAGCAGCTATGACGATGATCCACCCACATGTCTGACCAACAGTCTCGAATGACGTCACGTTTAGATTTTCCTCGCCGTCTTCTGGCTTTAGCACAGAATAGTCGCAGTTTTGAGGGTTAAAAGTGCTACGTAGCCTCGCCAATGTGATAATAATCACAATAATAATAACAATAATAATAACAATAACAACACCCAAAGGAGGTGAATCGAGTGCAGCTGGACTTGGTATATATTGCACTCGATTCAATTCCTTTGGCTAGCCATGACCTGGACGAATGAGAACATGCACAGACAATAATGATGATGATGATGATGGTGATGGTTAGTAGTCCCAATAGCACGTAATAATCCTGTTAAAGCATGTCACATCCCAATATGGTCACCATGATCACTTATCAAGCAAATTGCCTCGCCAATGTGATAATAATAACAATAATAATAATAACAATAATAACATCCAAAGGAGTTGAATCGAGTGCAGCTGGATTTGGTATATATTGCACTCGATTCAATTCCTTTGGCTAGCCATGACCTGGACGAATGAGAACATGCACAGACAATAATGATGATGATGATGATGATGATGGTTAGTAGTCCCAATAGCACGTAATAATCCTGTTAAATCATGTCACGTCCCCATATGGTCACCATGATCAATTATCAAGCAAATTGGGGAAAACGGAATAAGAAGTATCCTTGGTACGTTTAAACCTGATAATCCCAGGCACACCGAGTTGTGCCCCCCTGGCCCACGGCCAGCAGGCCCCCGGATGTCCCTCGGCCTCTTTGTCGCCTTTATACCAGATTAACCGGTAGGACTGTGTTGGGTTAAGGCGTGTGCTGTCCTCCTCAAACACATGCAGGGTTTGTGCTGAAACATTGGCTGAACTTTGCGGTCCTGCTGTTTCCTGGCCATGCTTTTAACCCTTTCCTGTTGTTTGGGAATGACACGTTTTTACAGCCGATCAGGTGTCTTTGCTTTGACCTCTGTACCGATTTTGCAGGTGCAAGAGAATTCCCCGGCTCACTGTGCAGGACTGGAGCCCTTCTTTGATTTCATTATTTCCATCTGTGACACTCGACTGGTAATGTAGTCGCACGTCACTAATAACACTCTCAGCAGTTGTCACTGCCTCTGCTGTAATGGGTCGTCATGTTTGTTTTATTTCATCGTTAAGGCCGCAAGTGATGTGTACGATATAACTTTATTTCCCTTCGATAGAACAAAGACAATGACACCCTAAAAGAATTGCTGAAGGTCAATGTGGAGAGGCCTGTCAAGATGCTGGTGTACAGTAGCAAGACACTAGAAGTGAGGGAAACAACTGTCACACCCAGCAACATGTGGGGAGGTCAAGGTCTTCTGGGGGTCAGCATTCGCTTCTGCAGCTTTGAAGGAGCCAATGAACATGTTTGGCATGTGCTGGTGAGTGGGCTGTTAAACTGTTCTGACACTGAAGTGGTGCTGAAATATGTTCCAGTTGTGAAGGTCTGATAGAGTTACAATTCCTCTGCTTCGAAACAAACGTGCTCCAAAATGTGAAGCGCGTTTGTTTAGTCTGTCATACAGTGTGTCTTGTGTGTCTGTGCTGCACCTGCGGTCTCGTTGCATTTTGTTGTTACATTTTGTTACTTAAAGTGTGTAAAATATCGCGTGTTGTGAAACAGTCGTGTTCTGTGTGGGTATTAATCTAACAATGCATAATGACTTTCCTTACATGCCCGTTGTATTTTCTGACCAATTTTCACCTGTCTGTCACTACGAAGAACATTGAGCACCTTGACTTAATTAATGGGCTCCGGTTTGTTTTATGTCCAGGAGGTAGAGCCAAATTCCCCCGCAGCCCTGGCTGGTTTGAGACCTCAAACTGACTACATTATCGGCGTTGATACAGGCATGATGGAGGTACTTGCTAAATTGGCTGTTGATTTAAAAGGGACTTCACAATGCTGACAAGTTCTGCTGCTGCCAACTTTTTTCCCCCTTTTCAACAGAGTGAGGATTTGTTCTCCCTCGTTGAAACCCATGAAGGCAAGGAGCTGATTCTGTACGTGTACAACACTGACACAGATAACTGCCGCGAGGTGGTCATCACTCCAAATAGTGATTGGGGCGGAGAGGGCAGGTACGGCATTGATCGTCTTTGGTCTTAGCTTCTTAGTGTCCCAATACCTATTGCTGTTGTCAGGAGAAAATGTCGTAACTCAGTTTTTATGAGCTTTGGACTCATCTATATGATATTTAGTAAAAGTTGGCCTTTTGTTGAGGTCAGGGTTTTAAACTGACAGCAGAGCTAAACAATTCTGTGTTTTTAGTCTAGGCTGTGGGATTGGCTATGGCTACCTGCACAGGATACCTACATTGCCAGTTGCAGAGGGCAAGATCAGCTTCCCTGCAAAGGCTGCTAGTCCAGGAGTTTCTCCGCTTCAAGATGGCTTCACAGAGGTAGCAGAATGAGTAAAACATCTCTTTGGTGTGAGAATCAGTATGAATAAGCTCTTTGATCGGTGCAGAAAATGGTGATTTGCTGCTTGTCTTCCTTTCCACTCACTGAAAGTATTATCTGGAGGTCTCCTGCGTTCCAGATTTTCTGAGAAACATTTTGTTGTGCAGGTTCATCTCTCTGCTGTCAGTTCCACCGTTTCATCCGCTGTGTCTTCCTCTGTGAATGTTGGATTGGAACAAGCTCTTGCCGGTCTGTCAGTCAGCACAACCCCACCCACTGTGCTTAGTGCTTTGCAAACAGGTACTCTCTCATCTGCTATCGAGCAAAATACATCATTCAAACCCGTGTTGTGACCTTGCAGAGATGAATTCAGTGAACTTCTTGACATGGACTTTCCCGGTCAAGTCAAATTTAAAATGAACATTGGATCTTTTCATCATGCAAATTTTAAATAAACTACAAAAATAAAACAGATGGCCTTTAAGGAAGAGAAAAAGTAGTCGGTAAACTCGAAGTCGTTGGTAAAGAAATGTTGGTTACGGGAAACTTGATGATGCAGAGATGTTGTGAATGTGATGTTTTTGGCTCTCCTGCTGCTTTTGCAGGAGCTCCAACTGTACCAGTGCTGCCTACCGAGGCTACCCCCTCCCTGAACGCTCCAGCATCAGCCAGTCCCTCCGTCATATTACCAGGCCAGTAGAAATACAATTTATTGGTCCAAGATGAATGAAGAGATTGTAGCTACTCCGGCCTGGTGCCAACATCAGCGGGTATTTAAAAGCAAGCTGGTGAAAAAGTCATACATTGCATTGTTTAAATGGCCTAATCTTTAATGCACAGGTTTAATGCCCTTACCTGGAGGCCTTCCATCCCTTACCAGTTTACCAAACCTCAATATCACCTTAGCTGACTTGGGCAAAGTATCGCTACCTGGGACAGGTGAACTACAACCAACAGGTAATTTAATTTTCAGAATTTTCATGAACGGTGCTCCTTATTGTGCCTGGGCTGGATTTACAACAGCCTGTGCAGTGACTTGTTTTCCAGAAATCGGTGTACATTGTAGAATTTTGTCTGTGAATGTTCTCATTCATCCAGGTCATGGTTATCCAAAGGAATTGAATCAAGCGCAACTGGACTTGGTATATATCCGTGAAGACGTTTCGCCTCTCATCCAAGAGGCTTCCTCAGTTCATGCCTTTCTGACTAGACCAAGCTGGTCTGACTGGCTGCTGATGAAACTCAGATATTTATCCTCTTTGGAGTTGTTATCAGAGCTAATGATGTCCATGGGTCTTTGTGTTCCGATGTTAAGCAGCGATGTTGGTTGGGGGTGTTAGTTTCGACTTCATTGTTCAGTGGTCATGAGAGTGGTTGGAGCCGTTAGTGAGCGACTGTTGTTCTTGGAGGCTAGGCTTCTTGAGTCTCTGGGGTAGAGATGAAAGGACGGCATTGTAAGTGGGAGATAGGTGGTGTCGCAGACCTCCTCCTCTGTTGAGGGATGGTTTTTAGTTTCACATAGATGGCTTCCTTCACCCCTCTTTCAAACCATCTATCTTCCCTGTCAAAAATGTGCACATTGCTGTCCTCGAGGGAGTGCGTCTTCTCCTTTAGGTGTAGATAGACTGCTGAGTCTTGTCCTGAGGAGTTTTGCCTTCTGTGTTGGGCCATCCGTTTGTGTAGTGGTTGTTTGGTTTCTCCTATGTACAGGTCAGTGCAATCCTCATTGCATTGTACAGCATACACCAGATTGCTTTTTCAATTCCTTTGGATTGTAGAATTTTGCATATATGAGGTTGAAAGTTAATTTTGATTGGAAGAGCAAGATTCCCTACTACATCAGGATCATTTCCATAAGTTGTTGCAGTTAAAGAAACACTTTTGGGGCATCTTGGTGGGTCAGTATGTACCGCAGGCTTAAGCCGAAGCATCCTGGTTCAGGACCTTTGACCGTGTCATCCTCTTTGTCTTATATTTCCCGTCTAACTTCACCTAACAGTCTAATAAAAAGCAAATATTGCCGAAGTAAAAATTTCATTTTTTTTTTTTATCATGATAGCAACCCTTTTGATGCCATTGTAACTGTTTGGTGGCAGTTGTATTTAGTGGTTTGGGGTTTGTTTCCCACAGGTTTCCCACCACTAGGCCCTCTACCGCCTCTAAACCTGCCTGGCATGCTTCCCTCTCAGCTGCCGATGGTGCCTGGCCTTACTCTGCCTCCACCTGATTTTGTTCTCCCCATCGCAACAACCACCGCAGCCCCTGCCGAAAAGACGCCAGCGGCCTCACAGGATGCCGCATCTCAGTCAACCACCATCCAAAAGGTTACTAGTTCACCGATCCAAATTCCAATCCCGGCGTCCGTGGTCACTCCCGAACCAACAGATATCGCGGTGTCTTCAGAGGCTTCCTAGCAGAGATGGCGTCTAGCATCTTCCTGTGTCATGAGCTGCTCTCAGAAGATGTGCCTTACACAAAGGGTTTACTGGGGACGGTGGGACAAAGAGCATTTGGTAAACTGCAGTGCCGTTTGTGGAAAAACTGGCTGCTGAAAAGATCAAATGAGAATTGGAGAGAAGAAAAATGCAGACTAAAAATCACGTGGGGCAAAACAGCAGCTCAGAGGTCATAACTCATCGCAACACTTTATTACCGGGCTAAGGCAGCACACCACCGCCACCGGGTGGACGCGCTCAACCGCCAACTTGTTGTAAATTTGGGCATCACGTAACATAAGATCATCAGTATACCAGGAAATATTTGTAAATATTAAGGATGTTTTGCATTTATCCATGGGGTTAAAAGTATTGAGGGCTTGTTGGGGGGGGGGGGTTAATGTAGAGAGTTTCTTGAGAAAGCAGTTTTGTTCGCTGCAATTCTGTAGCCTTTAAATGTTCTGAATTGCCTTTTGCTGTAAAAATATATAGTCTGTAAATTCAGGCTTGGTTGATTAAATGAGTATTTTCTGTACTTTATACTCTCGCTCTCCTAAATCGCTGGTTCTCTTGGCTGAACACACCCATAATCTTGAGTGTGACACGGACATAGTTCAGAAAAATACACGAATTCAAAGGACTGAACCCAAACAGCCAGCTTTGCTTTCCTCTTCAACTACTACTGCTATTTTTGGCTGCTCCCGTTAGGGGGCGCCACAGCGGATCATCCGTTTCCATCTCTTCCTGTCACACCAGCCACCTCCCTGACCACATCCATAAACCTCCTCTTTGGCCTTCCTCTTCTCCTCTTCTCTGGCAGCTCCATATTCAGCATCCTTCTCCCAATATACCCAGCATCTCTCCTCCACACATGTCCAAACCATCTCAATCTTGCCTCTTGCTTTATCTCCAAACCGTCCAACCTGAGCTGTCCCTCTAATATACTTGTTCCTAATCCTGTCCTTCTTCATCACTCCCAATGAAAATCTTATCATCTTCAACTCTGCCACCTCCAGCTCCGCCTCCTGTCTTTTCATCAGTTCCACTGTCTCCAAACCATATAACATAGCTGGTCTCACTACCATCTTGTAAACCTTCCCTTTAACTCTTGCTGGTTCCCTTCTGTCACACATCACTCCTGACACTCTTCTCCACCCACTCCACCCTGCCTACACTCTCTTCTTCACCTCTCTTCTGCACTCCTCGTTACTTTGGACAGTTGACCCCAAGTATTTAAACATACGCCTTCGTCACCTCTACTTGCATCCTCACCATTCAACTTTCTCACTGCAATTCCAACCTACACCACCAGATGTCACTATAAGCCCAGACATGACATGAATAGGATCAGGGCGAGCGATCAGTTTCGTTGCAGTAGATCATGCAGGGGGGTGAAAAATATTTGATTTCCTGGCGTTTATTATTTCTTACTCTTAGAACTGTACAATTTATACCCAAAGTGGATCATACAGCCCTTGAAAAAGTAAGAGCAACATCAAAAGCAGCAAAATGAAAACACTCCAAGAAACTAATTTTACAAGGGGACATATTTTTAACTTTGTACACAATGGTACTGTTGCAATTAAAAATTGGAAAATCTCCTATACATCATATACATTTTCTCTCATCTGCTTGTAATATTCCTGCATAGGATTTTGTACACTGTAATTTTCTACATTTGGTTATTCTGTGCATTAAACATTAGTATGCTGCCTGGGCCTATATGTCACTAGATGCCACTTGTATGCTAAACAATACATTCTTATGGCTAACTCAAAGCCTAACACGAAAAAAAAAAAAATGGCCAAATCGATAGTGAAATCAATGTAGACCTACATAAACTGACTGTCTGCTCCTTACAGTAAATTAACTCCTAGCAGCTGAATCATTTGCACCCTGGCAGGACCATGTTAATTATAAACAGCGGGCTGCCAGGTCTCCCTTCGGCCCTTTAAGGCTTTATCCATCAGCAAACCAAACTCAAGTGTCCAGTCACAATTTCTTCAAGGTACTTTGTCAGTGTCAGTGCTCTTTCGGACCTTCACAAGATCCATTTACCCATGTTCTTAAAAAAAAAAAAAAAAAATCCTTTCATTAAGTCCTGTTGATCAAGTCTTGGTAAACACTACATGGTCAAGAGGGGCAAAGTCAAGAATTCTCGGCCACCTTGTCCTCAGTATCTTGCACCTTCCACACAGAGCTGCGTGTCGCCCCATGCCTGGTTCACTGGGGAGCTCTGTAGGGATGGCGGCGGCTCACTGGTCAGACGGTCTTTGCAGCACAGTGCAAGGCAGTCAGTATGAGATGATGCTTGAGGAAGGCAGTCCTGAGCCACCAGCGCTCATCTGCAGGTTCCCAGAGGAGCTGGACCTCCTCATGTGGGGGAGCAGGTATGCGTCACTTCCCAGCTGGTGAACGTCGAACCGGTCCTCCTTTCTGTATGCGAGACACCGCCTTATAAAGGCCTAGAGAGGATGAGAAAAAGGACACCGAGGACCGGTGGCGATCAAAAACTCACAAGAGTTCACACAATGTTCAACCACAAACATGAACAGTACGACCGCCATTTTGGAACAGCCGCATCCAACACACCTTTGCTTCATTACTGGTAACTGGCTTGACAGGGAATTGAACGTCTGTAGCTTTAAGTATGGTGTTCTCCTGCAAGATGTCCTGTTGTGACTGGTTGTGGCCGAAAGGCTGAAAAAGAACAAGCGGGTTGTTTATCACACACAAATTACTGAGGGGAAAAGAGTGTGTGTGGCGGGGGATAGAACTGGACACGCCATCCTCACCTTTCTTCCATACAAACACTGGAAAAAGATGACGCCCACGGACCACACGTCCACCTTGTTAGAGATCTTTGGAGGTTCTTTACCAACCACGAAACACTCAGGGGGCAAATACCTGGCCAGACCAAAGAAGAAGAAAAAAAGAGACATTGGTTGTGTCCTGAGGGAACTAGCTCCTCTAAGAGCCCAGTGTTCGGTAAGTACATGTTGGGCATCTTACCAGTAGGTCCCTGCACCCTGTGATGTTAGGTCCATCCCATCTACACCATAATTGTCATCATCCATGATTTTGGACAACCCAAAATCTGTAATTTTAATCTCCCCGCAGGCCGTGCCGTCCACCAACAGGATGTTACCTTGAAATCACAATAACACAAGTCAGTCATCACCGAGGTTGGGCATCGGAACCGGTTCCAAAATTCCGATTCCAAAGGAATCATTAAGAAATTCAAATTTCGATTCTGCCCATCGGTTCCTCGATACATTTCACTCGTGCTAAAGTTAGTTTCCGTTTCCGTGGCTACCGTAGTTTCTGCCTCCGCAAGTTAAACGTGCGCCATCATGGACCAGAGCAAGCGGCGGCGGCAAGTGTGGCTTCATTTTGCCTGGAAAAACGAAGGGTCGGCACAGTGCGACGCCTACGGCGACATTATTTCGTGCAAGGGAGGATGCACAACAAATATGGCCGAGCACCTTCGCCCGCACGGTGTACAGACGAACCAGTGTACCGTGTACGCTGCGCCGGTCTCCATCTCCGGCCTCGGCGCCCTCTTCAGCAACCCTGAGCACACAGCAAGCCGCGCCTCGTCGCAGTTGGGTCGGTGAACATTAATAACGTTTGTCTTCTTCACAACAGCGAGACAGCAAACAACTCCTACATGAGCGAGCTGCTATAAACTGTATGCAGATACTGAAACGGGTTTCTTCTGTGCTGAACGCTGGCGTGTGCGGCCCGAGAAGGCGGATATGCTCATTTTTCTACACAAGACCCGTTTCTGATTTCAGGAGTTTAACAGCTGGTAGTCCGGACCAGGGTGTGACCGTCTTTGTTTCTTCATCTTCATGTGTGGAGACAGCTGTTGTAAATGTAAATATAAGGATGAGACATTCGTTCTTAAAACAGAACGGCTTGTATGAAGTTTTTTTTTTAAGTAAATTTTTCTTCTGTGAAAGAAGCATGTGACCCGTTTTGATCCCGCCTCTCAAAGAACCGGAACCGATAAGAACCAGAATCGAAAAACAGAATCAGAATCGGTAAAATCCAAACGATGCTCAACTCTACCAAAACCCTCGCCGTCACGAGGCAGGAATGCATCATTTCAATCCTGAAGGTGGTTTTTTTTGGCCACTGATGTAGTATGTGGTGGTAAAGGTCTACTACAAGCTCAGTGTGTCATAGCTTGTTTACCACATAAACGTCACCTCTTCAAACTCGTCACTACTTGCCGTCCTCTCCAGCCTCTGGCTAATAAGGGGAGGACTGTGCCATGACTTTTCCAGGGAACGCCACACCCGACACAAACCGTTAAAATGAGTAACTATGTGGATATTTGTGGATTAACCATTTTCTTGAATACTCAACAACAGGGCATCCAAAACGACATCTGCTGGCATGTAAATCGCCGGGGTTGTATCTTGAAGACCGCTACTGAACTCGTGTAGTCCTGCTTGTTAAGACAAACCTCCTCCGCTGCAGTGTAATGACACACGGACAGCCGGACCCCCTGACAACAGTCAAGAGGGGTGCGTTTACCTGGCTTGAGGTCGTAATGGATGATGGGGGGCTTGATTTCATTCAGGTATCTCAGTGCGTTCACAATCTGCATGACGATGGAACGAGCCTCCTTCTCGGACATTAATTTGTGCTGCTTCAGGTAGAAGTCCAAATCGTTGCCTTGGCAGTACTCCAGAACTGTACAAAACCTATCCAGAGTAATAAAAAAAACAACAACATAAGAATCAGCAACATTCCCGCTGTAATGACAGCACTGCAAATGCCTGAACAAGGACGCTACGGTGACTCACGTGTCCGTGTCCAATGAGAAATAGTCGTAGAGCTTCACGATTCTTGGGTGGTCCAACTGCTTGTGTATTCTGTACTCTCGACACGCATGCCTGTGGACAAAAGGTGCAGTAATGCTACCACAGATGCTGTATACAACGCTTGTGTTAACTAACGAAAACACAAAGCACAAGAACAAGGCCACCACACACCAGCACCAACTGCTGAGTCTAACCCCCAGCAATGCCCCCCGGTCCGGCACCAACTGCCGAGTCTAACCCCCAGCAATGCCCCCCGGTCCAGCACCAACTGCCGAGTCTAACCCCCAGCAATGCCCCCCGGTCCAGCACCAACTGCTGAGTCTAACCCCCAGCAATGCCCCCCGGTCCAGCACCAACTGCCGAGTCTAACCCCCAGCAATGCCCCCCGGTCCAGCACCAACTGCCGAGTCTAACCCCCAGCAATGCCCCCCGGTCCAGCACCAACTGCCGAGTCTAACCCCCAGCAATGCCCCCCAGTCCGGCACCAACTGCTGAGTATCGCCCCCAACAATGCCCCCCAGTCCGGCACCAACCGCTGAGAGTCCAGGATGCTCCAATTCAGTTCAGCAGGAAACCCTCACGCCGCTGTTACATAGATGTGTTTACTTTTTTTTGTTTTTTTTTGAAGCTTTTCCCCCCTAGTTGTACTACCCGGCCAATTACCCCACTCTTCTGAGCCGTCCCGATCTCTGCTCCACCCCCTCTGCTGATCCAGGGAGGGCTGCAGACTACCACGTCTCCTCCCATACATGTGGAGTCGCCAGCCACTTCTTTTCCCATGACAGTGAGGAGTTTCACCAGGGGGACGTAGCACACTGGAGGATCACGCTATTCCCCCCAGTTCCCCCTTCCCCCCCCACAGGCACCCCGACCGACCAAAGGAGGCGCTAGTGCAGCGACCAGGACACATACCCACATCCGGCTTCCCACCCACAGACACGGCCATTTGTGTCTGTAGGGACGCCCGACTAAGCTGGAGGTAACACGGGGATTCAAACTGCCGATCCCGTGAGATGCGTTTACTTGACGAGCTGCCAGTTCTCAGTACGCTGCTCTACTCTCAGGCCCAGACAATACCACAAACTCCTACTTTCTTGTAATTGAGTGACTAAAGGAAAGTAAAAGGTGCCAACAGCGACTCCTGTTTCCTGTCTGGCGGGGTGGGGGCTTCTGGCGGCGCTGGACTCGAGCTGCTTGAGTCACTGCTCTGTTTCTGTGGCGGTGTGTGCTGGCCTTTTAAGTTTGCTTTCACATTTGGTACGTTTTGAGTCTGAAACCCCGCTGGACTGTCCCCCCGTGCCCTGCCCGTCTGCTGTTAACCTGGATTTTGTCGTTACTAACCACGGCATGTTTGCGTAACACTTTCGTCATCGACCAACATCAGCCGTTTACCACCGTCGCCAGGCAATGAGGCTTGGAGGAAAGAGCGGGGAAGCAGACACACTCACCATGATTTACTCCCACAGCGACGCCATCGAGTGTCTTAAGAGCGGGTTGCCAGAATAGTGGCGCTACCTCTAGAATTGCACCGCCGCTGGGCAGATTCTGCATATTGTCACGTTGTGTGTCACACGTTGTGTGTCACGTTGTGTCACGTTGTGTGTCTCGTTCTCCATCTTTCTGATAAAACCCAAACTCAGCACACACTTGTGATCCGTAAGGGTTGAGAGGTGCATTGCACATTTCTCCAGGGGAGGGCAGCACATAGAACATGGGTTTTATTTAAGGAAGCAACAGGAGGCCATGTGATGACGGGCAGAGAGACACACACACACACACACACAATGAGGGAGAGAACTTCTGAGGAAATATGACAAACACTGTGTGAAAGGAGCATCGTGCGTTTGGCAGTTAGATGCTCGACAAAGACCCGCGTCCTACACACCGAATCCATTTTGTCCACGATGGACAGAAGCCGTCTGAATCCTTCCCTTAAACTAGGGACGCACCGATACCACTTTTCTCAGACCAAGTACAAGTACTTATACTTGGGTACTTGCTGATACTGAGTACCGATGTCGGTATTTAACAACACCATGACAGTTTTAACAATGACTTTGAAAACATGTTGTATTTTCATCAGATGTTCCTCACTTTCTTACTGTCACAAATTCAATATTCAACACAAAGCTGCTGCTGGCATTTTAACATTCAACTTTGTGTTTTCCTGAATAAACATGGCACCGACTGCAGCCGAGTTGCGTGCCAGTCGTGTTTCCTGAGGAGATTTCTGCGTGCATACTGAGTTGTGCCGTGCTGGTTATGCGGGGTTTGGACAACTCAGCCACTGGGGATGCACAAGCCAGGGCATTCTTAGTGCTGGTCTCAAGCCCGGATAATTGGGGAGGACAGCGTCAGGAAGGGCATCCAGTGTAAAACCTACGTCAAATCAAATATGCGGATCATACACCTGATTTCCATACCAGCTCGGTCGAGGCCCGGGTTACCAATGGCCACCAGCGGTACTGTTGGCTAGCAGGGTGCCGGTGGAAACCATGCTACTGTTGGGTGAAGGCATGTCCAGAGACAGTGAGAGAGGAGGAAGGGTAGGCGTATGGAGGTGGGTTCAAACTGTTCTACCATGGTATAGATGGAAGGAGAAATGGGGTAGGGGTAATCCTGAAGGAAGAGTATGTCAAGAGTGTGTTAGAGGTGTCGGACAGAGTGATGAGTATGAATGTTGTCGGCGCATATGTCCCGCTAGTTGGGTGTGAGATGGAAGAGAAGGAAGAATTCTGGAGTGAGTTGGATGAAGCGGTGGAGAGTGTACCCAAGCAGGAGAGAGTGGTGATTGGAGTGGACTTCAATGGGCATGTTGGTGAAGAGAACAGAGGTGATGGGTAGGTACGGTGTCAAGGAGAGAAATGTGGAGGGACAGATGGTGGTGGGTTTTGTTAAAAGGATGGAAATGGCTGTGGTGAATACATATTTCAAGAAGAGGGAGGAACACAGGGTGACGTATAAGAGTTGAGGAAAGTGAACACAGGTGGACTATATCTTATGCAGGAGGTGAAATCTGAAAAGGATTGGAGACTTAAGGTGGTGACAGGGGAGAGCGTAGCTAGGCAGCATCGGATTATGGTCTGTAGGATGACTTTGGAGATCAAGAACAGGAGGAGAGTGAAGGCAGAGCCGAAGATCAAATTGGGACGTTGAAGAAGGAAGACTGTTGTGTGGCGTTCAGGGAGGAGGTAAGACAGGCACTGGGTGGTAGCAAAGAGTTACCAGATGGCTGGACAACCACTGCAGAAATAGTGAGGGAGACAGCTAGGAAGGTACTTGGTGTGCCATCTGGACAGAGGAAGGAAGACAAGGAGACTTGGTGGTGGAATGAGGAAGTACAGGAAAGTATATGGAGGAAAAGTTGGTGAAGAAGAAGTGGGATAGTCAGAGAGATGAAGAAAGTAGACAGGAGTACAAGGAGATGCAGCGTAAGGCGAAGAGAGAGGTGGCAAAGGCAAAGGAAAAGACATATGGTGAGTTGTATGAGAGATTAGACACTAGGGATGGAGAAAATGACTTGTACAGATTGGCTAGCCAGAGGGACCGAGCTGGGAAGGATGTGCAGCAGGTCAGGGTGATCAAGAATAGAGATGGAAATGTGCTGACAAGTGAGGAGAGTGTGTTGAGAAGGGGGAAGGAGTACTTTGAGGGGCTGATGAATGAAGAAAATGACAGAGAGAGAGAAGGTTGGATGATGTAGGGATAGTGAATCAGGAAGTACGGTGGATTAGCAAGGAGGAAGTGAGGGCAGCTATAAGAGGATGAAAAGTGGAAAGGCAGTTGGTCCAGATGACATACCTGTGGAGGTATGGAGATGTTTAGGAGAGATGGCAGTGGGGTTTCTAACTAGATTGTTTAACACAAACCTGGAAAGTGAGAGGATGCCTGAGGAGTTGAGAAGAAGCATACTGGTACCGATTTTCAAGAACAAGGGTGATGTGCAGAACTGTAGCAACTACAGGGGTATAAAGTTGATCAGCCACAGCATGAAGATATGGGAAAGAGTAATAGAAGCTAGGTTAAGAGGAGAGGTGATGATCAGCAAGCAGCAGTATGGTTTCATGCCATGAAAGAGCACCACAGATGCAATGTTTGCTTTGAGAATGTTGATGGAGAAGTATAGAGAAGGTCAGAAGGAGTTACATCATGTCTTTGTGGATTTAGAGAAAGCATGTGACAGGGTGCCGAGAGAGGAGGTGTGGTATTGTATGAGGAAGTTGGGAGTGACATATAAGTATGATAGAGTTGTGTAGGATATTTATGAGGGCAGTGTGACAGCAGTGAGGTGTGCGGTAGGAGTGATGGATTTCAAGGTAGAGGTGGGATTACATCAAGGATCTGCTCTGAACCCTTTCTTGTTTGCAATGGTGGACAGGTTGAAGGACAATACCACGCCGAAGCCTCTGTGGACTGATGTTCGCAGATGACATAATGGCCTGTAGTGAGAGTAGGGTGCAGGTTGAGGAGAGCCTGGAGAGGTTGAGGTATGCATTAGAGAATAGGAATGAAAGTCAGTAGGAGCAAGACGGAATACATATGTGTGAATGGTGAGGACACAAACAGTAGGTGGCGAAGGTGGATGAGTTTAAATACTTGGGGTCAACTGTCCAAAGTAACAGGGAGTGCAGAAGAGCGGTGAAGAAGAGAGTGCAGGCAGGGTGGAGTGGGTGGAGAAGAGTGTCAGGAGTGATTGGTGACAGAAAGGTACCAGCAAGAGTTAAAGGGAAGGTTTACAAGATGGTAGTGAGACCAGCTATGTTATATGGTTTGGAGACAGTGGCACTGATGAAAACACAGAAGGTGGAGCTGGAGGTGGCAGAGTTAATTGATAAGATTTTCGTTGGGAGTGATGAAGATAGACAGGATTAGGAATGAGTACATTAGATGGACAGCTTATGTTGGACGGTTTGGAGTCAAAGCAAGAGAGGTGAGATTGAGATGGTCGTCGAGCTGGAGAGGAGGAACCAACTTTGAATGTTGTGTTTACGAACAGCAACTAACAAATCCTACTCATTCTACCTTTAAGCTCAGCACATTGGCTCCAATATGTTAGTTGTCACATCCCCCTTGCAGTGAACTCTAACATGGCAGAAAAGCTGAACTCACAACAGCGCAAACATTAGAATTCAGAAATTAGAAATATTGAAAATTAGACTGGCTTGCTTTCATATCAATCGTGGACCGTACTGTAAATGTCATGAAGCGGACTCTAGAACCCCATTTTCAAGCAGACTGGAGTATGGTTTTTTAGTGAACATCCGGGTTCAGAAAAAGCTTTCACACCAATCAAACGCACTGAACTTTATAGTCAGACAAGCCTGGGTCCAGACCAAAAGCTGCAATGTGAATGTTTCATAAGTGTTCACAGTGCTTAACCACTCAAGGTCACACATTTTATGTTACAGGCAAACGTACTTGTGATAGTTCTCCTTTTTCTCCTCTCTCCAGTTCTTGTTGAGCTGGTGGATCTTCACAGCAGCATAACGTTGCTCAATCAAGTCAAAAGCCTATAGAATATACACAACAACAACAACAAAAAAAATGGCTACATTACCTTTTTCTTTTAAAAACCTGTGATATCAAAATTCAGCTACTTACCTTGTAAACTTCACTAAACCCTCCTCTTCCCAGAAGGTGTAGTAGCAGATACCGCTCATTCAATGTCGGGTGATCTTTGAATCTTTGGACACAAAACCACAAAAAGCAGGCAAAGACTTCAGTTGGAAAGTTCATCTTAGTAAACCATTATCGATCTTGAAACACAGCCGTTGTCCACATGACATGACACATGACAAATATGAGAAGGGGTCTGCTGGCTCCGAGTGGCCTCAGAGACCAATCTGCCACAAAGGTTACATTTACGCTGCAGGTCTCCATGTCCAGCTCCAAATTTTTGCTTATATCTCATTTTTTTAAACGCCTGTTTACATCTACTTTAAAAAGTGACTCACATTCCTGCACTTACGCCACAACTCTTTGATTTGCACTTGAAACAACCCACGTGTGGGGCTACGTGAGAGTTTGGTCACCGATGCGGATGTAAACAACTGCACATGGACACCAGATCATTAAAAATGTGACAAGAGGGCGTCCGGGTGGCGTGGCAGTTTATTCCGTTGTCTACCTACACGGGGATCGCCAGTTTGAATCCCCGTGTTACCTCCGGCTTGGTCGGACGTCCCTACAGACACAATTGGCCGTGTCTGTGGGTGGGAAGCCGGATGTGGGTATGTGTCCTGGTCGCTGCATTAGCGCCTCCTCTGGTCGTTCGGGGCGCCTGCTCAGGAGGGAGGGGGAACTGGGGGTAATAGTGTGATCCTCCCACGTACTACGTCCCCCTGGCGAAATGCCTCACTGTCAGGTGAAAAGAAGCAGCTGGCGGCCGCGACTCCACATGTATGGGAGGAGGCATGTGGTAGTCTGCAGCCCTCCCCAGATCGGCAGAGGGGGTGGAGCAGCGACCGGGACGGCTCGGAAAAGTGCAGCAATTGGCCTGATACAATTGGGGAGAAAAAGGGAGGAAACCCCCCCCCCCCCAAAAAAAGTGACAAGAATCTTAGTGTGTCGCATTTTGAATGACGTAATGGTTACATGAGAGTGCCACAGGCAGATATCAGATTCCTGTCCGATCTATTTCCACATATGAAACTCGTCAAAATCAGACCTGAAAATATCCAATTTAATGTGCTTTTTTCCCTGGTTACACGGTCATAATAAATGTCCAACCTGTGCCACATGTGAGCCAAAAGAAAACCCCAGAATTGGGTTCTTTATATCAGGCCGTCCAAACGTAGCCACATTCCAGCAGGCAGCTGGACAAGATCTTATTCTACTTTTTACAAAAAAAGACTGCCAATAATAGCCAAGCGTGCACATTCTGACCTGATGTCAGCGAAGTCCCCAATTTTACAGAGATTGATGCAAACTCACTGTGAGCTGTCTTCGTTATTTATTCTCTTCAGTTCCCGAATGTGAAGGTTGCGCACTCTTTCCAGATGCTCCAGCTCTCCCTGGATCTCAGCTTCTTCCTATAAATGATTCAAGCGCACATACTCAGACACACGAGGGGAATATCAGAGCACTGACTTACAAGGGAAGGGAGCTCATCAAAATCCACTTCTACTCGCTTGACTAGTTACGTATTAAATATTAACGGTTGACTTGGTAGACTGTCAGGCACTGCCTCTGATGGTTATTCACTGGGAAAACAACAAATACTTCAACAAACTACAAGCCAACTCCATCCATACAGAGATTTATAGAGGCACAGTGGGTCAGCTCGTGAAAAAGGAAGATCAGGATGTGCTGAAGTGATTTGATATGACCGATTTCTGCAACTGCCAATATTCCGGTTTACGGAGAGACCGTTGTCATTTCTTTTTTATAAGAATAATAATAAGAAATAAGCATTTTATCTCCTGTGTCTGCATGTGCACTGCATACTGCTAAAAATCTCTGTGGGACTGATAAAAAAAGCTCTTTTTTGCCAAAGTGTGCAGTCCACTTAGTGTGGACATGAAAGAGAAGCTCTTGCTTGATTGGATCCTAGGCTAGCGGTGCACAGGGAGGGGGAATCAACCACTCGACACAACAACAGACAGCCTTTCCCATGCTGAACTAGTTTCCGACTTTACATGCCAGGCTCGGCATTCAACCAACCTTCTTGAGATGTCCGAGTCGCAGTTTAAAGATCTCTTCCTGTTCATGGTACTCAGCAAGGGTCAACCTTTGAAAGAGACAAGAAATGTATAAACGTCTAGTGAAACATTTCCTTGTGTCAACAGCATCTTCATGCATACTTACATTTAGTTTACTTAGTTACGTAACAACCCTGTGACTGACGGATATGCTGGCTTTCAGGGTTTCCTTTCACTCCATTTCCAAACAACTAGTTTCTTGGTTTATTTCAAAGTGTCATTATACATACAATAGTATACAAACTAAGAAATCCTTAAATCTCAACCTGTGTTTGACTTGACCGAGGGTTCTTTCGTAGCTATGGTTTATATGGGGTCTGAACTCACAGCTGAGGTAGGCTGGGCTTCAGGAAGGGATCACTTTCAGCCCCGTTCACAGCCTTCGTTTTGCGTTGCTTTGGCTCAGAGTTTGTGCTTAGTGCTTGGGAGTTGCTGGAGGATGGAGGTTTCCTCTTGGCTAACAGTTTTCTCTGCCGCTCAATTTCCTCTCTCTGTTGGTTTATCCACTCTTGCTGTCTGCAGAGGAAAGACGCTCTTTAGCATGGCATGAAATAATCGATCTGCTCCTATGCAACAGGATGGGTTAGATGCAGAGAACAAACCTCGCTGTAACCGTACAATGACAAAATAAAGACGCTTTCATGCGTTGCTTTCTATTATTTTGCTCCTTTTTTTTTTTTTTTTACTTTATTTTCCGATTTTAAAGTTTTTGGAGCAGGTACATAGAACACACGAACAACCAAATAAAAAAAAAAACATATGTAGAAATCCCCCCTCTCCCCAAGGCTCAAGAAAAAAAAGAAAGACTATGCAGGGACTTCTTATTCCAATTCCACATAACTATGTTTTTGAAGACAATATAACGGTATACACATATATCTATAAATATTGTAGTTACAACCAGGTAAAAAGTACATTCAATTAAAGGGAAAACCTTTAATGAAATCTATGAAAGGACTCCGCCTGCACCCCTAATAAACACTTCAAAAGCTCAGAACGCCCTACCATCGATCACCATCCATAACAAACAAAATACTTGTTTGGTAAAATTCAGAAGATTCAGATCCATTTTGTTTAAACACCAGTAGCGAACTCTTTCCTCTTCAGTGAAGACACTCACACAATCTCAAAATAGGGCACTCACTTGACAAGGTTTTGAAAGGCATAGCCATCTGTCCACTGCTCTGTGTAGGAGGCGCCGTGTCTCACTGTAGTGAAATGGCCTAGGCGTAGTCTATCCTGCATGCTCTTCTCCCGACATGCTTGCTTCTCCTGGTTGCTCTGAACACAACAGCACCTTTATTAGGGACCGATATGGAACACACGACTGCATGCTGACTGTCAATAAAAATAATTTCCAAAAAAGCATATACCTTCTCTATGAGCAGCTTCTTGCTCATGGTGATACATTTATTCAAGCGTTCCTTGTACTTTTCAAGTAATTTCTGTTGTTCATCGATCTGTCTCCTGAGGTCACAGTTTGCCTATTGA
Source organism: Lampris incognitus (assembly GCF_029633865.1). NCBI lineage: Eukaryota > Metazoa > Chordata > Actinopteri > Lampriformes > Lampridae > Lampris > Lampris incognitus. Next base: position 4,955,055 of record NC_079221.1, read on the forward strand.
GGGGAAAGACTTGAATCAGCAATTTCAGATAGTCAAACTCCCAATTCACCAATTATGAAGATCTTAACACTATCCTCGATTTGGAGGCATAAGCTGCAACTCAAACTCTAGGTCTGTTTTACTCCAGTACAGATAAACATTTAATGATGGAAGTAGGTTGTATAGTAGAAATGGATCATCAGCTAGATCGGCACGTCTGCAACAAAGTAGCTGAGGCCCAACCTCCACCTGCTACTTACCCTTAGTAAATCGTCTATTCTCCCCTCCTTCTTCTCAAGGTCTAGACTCTTATTACTTTCAAGGGCAGCCAATTTCAGCGCTGTAAGGTCAGTCTGGAGTGGAGGACAAACAACTTCAGCAAACCTGAACTAGCTGAATAAAGTAAGAATGATGTGAACAGAAGGCCCGCTGTCATCCTCACCTGAACACATTTAATGGCTAATTGCTTTAGGTGCATCACATGGTCCCCAAAAGACAGACTTGTAGGAGATGAACTATTTTGTCTAATCTGCAATAAAAAAGGAAAAAAAAACTCATAAGAAATAATCAAGTGACAAAGCAAAGCTGCTCATTGGGTTAGTTGTGAGGGGAGAACTTACAGCGGAGCCCTGAGCGGAGTGGGAATGTGAGTTCTGTGGTGAACGCATCACTGGGGGGAGACCTCTCACAGGACTGGACCCATTTCCTCCCTGGAACTAAAAGGTAAAGAGAGGGCAAGTGATATCATCACTTGCTATGCGGCAACAACCCATACACCCAAGAGCCCTTTTATGTCCAACTATTTTAGACAGAATATAAATATGAAAATATATGACAGACATTCAGCCATCACTTTCTTTCAATCAGGGCTCCAGACTAACTTTTCCACTGGTAGCACTGGTGCTACCAACTTTCTCAGTTGCACCAGCACGTGATTTAGTTGCATTTTTTTTTCTTTTGGTACAACATGGTATGTAACAATGACCTTACATCAGAATGCGGCCCCCATCCTCACTCAGTACGACCCGCGGGTCAATTTCCAAATATCAATAAACACAGGGGCTGGAAGCAAGCAGGCCATTTGACCACATCTGAACCGGATCCCACTTGTAATAATACTGTCCACTGATAGAGGGCGCTCCCTCCAAACACAAGAGGCCTGTAGCCAAGCAACTGCTAGCACGAGGTCTCATCTTGGTCTCGGCAGGCCTCTTCCGCAGCAACTCGCGACGAGGAGAGACACGAGCGGCAAGAAAAGGAAACTTGACCTAGAGAATCGTGTCTTCCAGGCAAGATGGGAAACAATATTTTTTTTTTAAGGAATTCGAACCTATGTGTTTAGTGTGCCTGGAAACAAAATCAGCCACGAAGGATTTCAACGCGCAAGACAAACATAGGATGTACACCGGAGGTGCCAGAGCCGCCATCATCGCTGACCTCTAGGGAAAAATACACCGACAGCACAGCCTTTTTACCAAAGCCCCGTCTACACAGGAGTCCTCTCTCAAGGCGTCTCATGTCGTTTCCCTTGAGCTTGCAAAAACCCAAGTCAACCTTTGCTGCTACCATTATGACAGTAGATGGAACCATCTACATCCGTTTCTACTGCCTTTGTAGATTTGCCTCTTTAGGCAAAAGCTAGGGGAGGGTAACTCCGAATTCAAAGCCTCGAAGGCGCTGGCAATAGGGTGCTCGATGGTGTTTGCGGCAGAAGAGCCCAATAGGATCATGAGCCCTATCGGACCAATGGCACAAACATCAGATGGCATGCAGAGGAACCACTCTGTTGGTCAATGGATGGCATCACTTGACAAGTAAGCTGTCACTGCAGGGCAACCTCTTTATCCACTGAGCCCGTTGCACTACGGTGTACCGCTTAGGAATGGGTTCTGAGGTCCAGAGAGACTGTTCGGCGGGGGCACGACACCAACTGTCTTAACTACTGTGCAAGGCGTGATGTGAGGAGAGCTCGATCAACATTCATCCAAATGTGGACGATACTGTCGCTCTAATGCGGGCCTAATGGCCCACAGGCGTGCTTGCCGAGCTTAAACTGCATCACAGTCGTCATCGTTTTCGACGGACTGCCGAAGGAAAGGCTAAAGCAAAGAAGCGCTTGTCAGATGGCGAAACAGTGAAGCTACGTGCAGTAGAGATGGCTAAAGCTTTTGGAGATGCTAACATGGCTAAGAACTTTGAAACGGTCTCTCTGTCCCGTCGTACATTGATGCCAAGAATTTCTGACATTCAAAATCATGTCGAGGGAAAGCTAAAACAAGTCATGCATGACTGCAAGTACTTCTTCCTTAGTGCTGAGAGTCCAGATGTGATGGATGTTAGTCAGCTCCTCATTTACACAAGCACCATTGACAGTGCATTTCACCTGCACGAGGAGTTACTGAAATTGGTGTTTTTGCATGACACTACCAAGGACAAGGATGTTTTCAACGCCGTTAAAGTGTTGGAATTGAGCATGGGGGCTTTGACGAGCTTTCAGCTGTTGTTACCGATGGCGCACCATCAATGGGAGGAAGACACACTGGATTCACAGGGCTCCTCCAACAGAGCGGCATTGACTGCCCAACACTGCACTGCATCATACATCAGGTCGGTAAAGTTATTGCTAGCTAACTATTAATATATGGTTATGAATGTGGGTTTTGTTTGAGAATTTTTATCATAGGCTAAATCCTATATCATTTTGATCTTACAGGAGGCCCTCAGTGCCAAGACAATGAACTTCAGCCATGTCATGGGTGCTGATGAATAGTTGTCTTAATTTGCATAGTGGGAGGATTGTTAGCCTGTTTTCAAATTTTATTTGATATGAATTCAATAAAAGTGCCAGCCAATCTCCGTGCCCCTGGTGTAGTGGGGGCATTGTGAGCTGCGCCACCATCTATGGCCTAATTTAGACTGCAGGCAAATCGGATTTGTTTCTCAAATCAGATCTTTAAGACAGACTGTCCACACTGTCATTTGCAAGTGATCAGATCGGATGTGCGTGTCCAGATATCACCAACCTATTTGGGTTGATTTGGTAACTATGTAGGTGTGAGTAACTACGTACGCTGGTGACGTGTTTTACAAACGCCGACGCACTGGTAAACCCCTCAAAGTGCCAGCAGACAATCTATTTCAGCTTCTGTCCACGAATGGTTGTTCTCTGTGTTGTCCTCCAAACTGCTCTGGCCAGTAGCAGCATGGATGCCACCCAGCGTTATTTTTTCTCACCCGCATTCCGGGAAGACCCGCCCCAAGTACTTGTTGCCTCTGATCGGCTAACCCTAACACCACCCTAAACCTTAACCAACCCAGCCAACAGAGGCAACAAGTACTAGCCAATCAGAGGCACAGCAGGGGTGGGTCTTCGCGGAATGCAGGTGGGAGAAGAAAATAAGGCTGCCGCTCTGATGCACTTCTGTCACTCTGGATTTGACGTCGTCATTGTGTGTCCCGTTGTGAGTGACACAAAAGAAAGTTTGAAATCTGATTTGGGCGGCCTAGTGCAGCGACCAGGACACATACCCACATTCGGCTTCCCTCCCACAGACACGACCAATTGTGTCTGTAGAAACGCCCAACCAAGCCGGAGGTAACACGAGAATTCGAACCAGAGATCGCTAGCCCATTTTCTGATATGCCTATGCATGTAACTTGAGTAGTCGGCCTACTTTAACCATGTTGCATTATTAGCTGTGCGTTATTGTTTGTGGTTAGTGCATAGAATTGCTGTTATAAAGATAACGTTGTCCTCCGTGTTCGTTAAAGCTAGTATGATACTTGGTCAAATATTAGTCTTCCCCATGCTCAGCCTCACCCGCTGCCTATGAGTGTATAGATTTATTGTAGACATTCGTAAGGCACAATCAGACCAGAACAGTTTCAACCAGACAAAAAAAAAAAAAGTCTAAGCGTCCATTAATTGTGCAGTCACACCGGTGCTACTTTGGGGGGGGGGGGGGGTGTCATAAAATGTGACCAATCGGTTGTAGTCTGGAGCCCTTCTTTCAACGTATATTTGATATCAAAAGAGTAACTTACATCAAAATAATCACTAATTTTGGGTCCTCTCATGATTGTTTTTCCTGTTAGAGAGAAGACATAGTCATTTATGAAAATATTTCAGTTGACTTACAATAATAGACAAATCATAAACCGCTTGACAAAGGGGCGCACCTTGGCTGCTCTCTGACTGGTTCTCAGGCTTCCTCTTTCGGCCTCTGGATGATTCTGACTGTTTCTTCTCTGGGGTCTGAAAGGGAAAATGTTGTTTACCGACAATTGCGGTGTATTTTTTAATTTTTATATACACAAGGCGCAATACAGCAATCTTAAAACTTGGTTGAATACCTACCGAATAAGCAGGAGAGTTCCCCCTCTTAATATCGGACCCCTAAAAAGAGGGAACAACTTTTATGTCATAACAGTGAAGACGGAGCAAACATGAAACAACAAACCAACCAATTCAGTCTCCAAAACCATAAGAGGGGCGTCCGAGTCGCATGGCAGCCTATTCTGTTGCCTACCAACACGGGATCTCCGGTTCGAATCCCCGTGTTACCTCTGGCTTGGTCGGGCGTCCCTACAGACACAATTGGCCGTGTCTGCGGGTGGGAGGCCGGATGTGGGTACGTGTCTTGGTCGCTGCACTAGCGCCTCCTCTGGTCAGTCAGGGCGTCTGTTCAGGCGGGAGGGGGAACTGGGGAGAATAGCGTGATCTTCCCACGTGCTACGTCCCCCTGGCGAAACTCCTCACTATCAGGTGAAAAGCAGCAGCTGGCGACTCCACATGTATCGGAGGAGGCACGTGGTAGTCTGCAGCCCTCCCTGAATCGGCAGAGGGGGTGGAGCAGTGACCGGGACGGCTTGGAAGAGTGGGGTAATTGGCCAAGTACAATTCAGAGAAAAGGGGGAAAAAAAAATCCAAAAAAAAAAACAAAAAACAAAACATTGGCGCTATTTTAAAACAGCAGTAATTACTAAGGGTCTAAAGCTGTATGCTCACTAGGAAATAAAGTCTTAATAGTTCATTCTCAAGTGTAATGAAAATATACTATTAAAGGCTCTGGCTTAAACCTGAACGTCTAGTGCAAGCACCATGGCATGGGCTACAGTCAGGTCAGAGGTGCGGTCGAGAAATCTGCCAGCGGGTGCTGGTCTGATGGGGTTTGTCACTGGTGGGCATCGTTAAGGAGTGTGTGACGTATGGGGGCATCTGTGAGGAGGACATCTGTGCACATTCAGCAGCTTGGCGGCAGGGGAGGCCCGAGATGCTTTTCTCTGCCAGCCTCCTTTTCCTCCCTCCTACTCCCTTTTCAAGACAGCCACTGTCAGTGACTTATTACAGCAGCCTGGGGGGGTGGAGGGGGTGTGCCAAAGCATGAAAAATACAATAACCCGACCCCCACCATCAGGATGTTGCTACTGCTGCTGCAGCATCACACTTCACGAGGAGAAGAATCAGGCCTAAAAGGGTCAACCTCACAGAAGCCTTTCAGCCCTTTCACCAAGAATACTAACACTAGCATGTATTAGGCCCGGGGCACTGCTGCCAAACGGCCTTGCTAGCATTGGGGCATCCATCGAGGCTCAGCCCAAGTGTAGCGGGCCCGGGCAATGATGCTCCTAATCAGTGTGCATTTGCACAAAGACAGTCTAGATGCCCGATATGAAAATGATTTGTAAAAAAAAACAAACAAACAAGATGTCCGACACCTCAGTAGCCGAATGGTTACAGCGCATACCACATGGCCGCAACCGTCGCCAGTTCGATTCCAGGCAGTGACTTTTCTTTCATATCATACCCCCCCCCCTTCCAATTTCCCGTCTGCCTCTTCACTGTCACTGTCTACTTAAGGTAAAAAAAACAAAAAACAAAACCAGATGTTCTCAAAAGAAGAGAGCAGGACTTAATTCAATTTCAGTGTGAGATCTGCTGGTTTTGCTGCCCCCAACTCAATCAACAAATTAACTACAGGCCCTATATCCAATGTACTGCCAGCCAGTAATGTCAAAGGTTTATTTACAATTATTGCCTCATACAGTCACGTCTAACTGTACCTCTGACTCCTTATCGCTTGAGGACCCCAGGCTTCCAAAACTGTGATTTGAACATTCATTGTTTATCAAGCCCTGAAAGAAAAAAAATAATAGAAAAATAGTGTTAAAAAAACCCCTTTCATAGAGAATAGCTACTAGGCGTATGAATCTTTGGGAATCTCACAATTCGATTTCGATTCTTGGGGTCACAGTTCAATTCAAAATCGATTCTCAATTCATAATGGATTCAACACATGCACAGATTTGATTCTAGACTGCTGTCTTGAGTTAGTTAGCCCGTATGACTGCAGTAGACGGTTTAAAAAAAAAATATCATCACACTGAATCAAACGTAAACCTTGAGGGAAATTTATTTTCTTGCGCTTCCCAGTTTAGCCAACTCAGTAATATGAAACAAATGTCAGTTAAGCTGACCGCAGTAACGTGGAACATGTTACGGGCAGTCTTCTGCAGTCCTCGGTAACAAAGCAAGGCAGCCCTGAGACAAAGGTACAATTTCTTAATATAAAAATAAAAACTTTTGCAAAGAAAACTGGTGGCAGCTTTTTTGAACATCATTTCTCAGCAACTTCAAATACATTAACAAATAACGACCGTTAACACCAGAATGACCGGGATTGCACTCCTACCGAAAACGACCGTGGGCGGTCAAAATGACCGGCGGTTTTAAACTCTGTCAAGATAAATAACCAGTTGAGATATTAATGCATCGCATATGTTAGTGTGTCTGTTATGAAACTAACTGACGCCAAAATTAACATTTTAACAACTTTAATATTATTTTTCAAACAATTTAAAATGGCCGCTGTCCAACGCCTGTCGATACCGCAACGCCTCGGTGGTAGTCATGGCGCGTCTGTAACGGCGTCTGTAACCAGACGTGTTGGACATAATCAAAAATCAAGTTTAGACTATTTCGCTGCACTGGAGGATGCTAGTGTGTTTCTAGGACAGCGCAATGAACTTCACGAAGGAAATGACGCGACCAACACACGTCATAAATACTGACACGACGCGCGCCATCACACGCAAATTACGAGACGGTCATTTTGACCGCTCATGGTCGTTTTAGGTAGAGCTTATAATAACTTTTGTGCAATTGAGCTAAAATTCGTTTTAATGCAAATATCTGCAATTTCAGGACCATTCAGTGAGCGGCAGGTCTGTATCTTTTTTCTTCTTCACAAACTTATTGAACTTTGAAAAGCCAAAACGGTCAAAATGACCGGCTTGGTCGTTCTAGTGTTAACGTATGATTGAATGTTTTCCTCCTCCGTTGCTTACGGACACTCCACTCGCTACTGCACTTCTTACTCACGCCAAGCAGGTCTATCCGGGTGGAAACTGGTCTGGCTACACAGCACCACCTGTAGGATTTAGCGAGCTAAACTACAGTTCTCGGTAGTGCGGTGTGTTAGCAAGAATTTGGCGATAACAATATGCATCATGACACAGGGGTTACAGTTCAACAGACTGCGATACTGTAAGTAAGGTGATATATTGCGATTTCATAGGCCTGTGTTCACACGACTTCCTGTCTCAGTTTACACTGTTGGGGTGGAAGAGTCAAATGGCTGGAGATAGATTACAACACTGCTATCTAACAGTCGACAGTTTACACACAACATAAAATGAACCAGCCTGCCACGAATCTTTGCATGTAAACCATTAATTAAAAATCAATAAGTGTTTTTGAGAACCAATACAGTATCACAAAACGTATCGCGATACTAAACACGGTATCACAAAACACAATATCGTGATACTGAGGCGTATCTGTTTTCTAACACCCCTTGTTCTCAGGTCAGGAAAAAAAAATTGAGCTTGAATATGAATCGATTTTTGGAATGTGTGAATTGATTTTGAATCGGTAGGGGGATAGAATCGATTTTTCCGCCACCCCTAATAGCGACAGTAAAAAAAAAAATTTTAATCAGACACTATAGATAATCCTTCAACATGTTGAGCTGTGTAAAGGTTTTGCATCGGTATCCGTTTACATGTTCCCTCACTTTAGTTCCCCCGCTGGCACTGCCGGTGCTGCCCCCAGTACTGCCGCCGACTCCGCCCATGAAGCGAGCCTCCAGCAGCTCCTGTCTCCGGGGGTCCAGGCTGTGCAGCTCCTCCATGATGCCTGAGGGGAGATTAGCAACGATTTACTATGCGAGTCACCAGTCATCAAAGACTGGCCTAAATGAAGCCTTGGTGAACCCATTCAGTGGTATAGACTGCCAAACAGTGCATGTCTAATTTATTTCGCTCTGTTAAGTTACTCTCCTATTGGTGTTTGTGTGTTCGATTTCATTAAAAACAAAAACAAAAAAAAAAGGCAAGGAGGGCATGGCGAAGCCTGAAATACAGTCTGGTCAACCTGGGCACAATAGAAAGAGGATTTATTCTACATTCATTGGAGCAGATCCCCATCTGATACAATAGATCTTTTTTGGGGGGGTGGGGGGTAGCTCTGTTTACTCCCATTACCACCATCCGTTTGGATGTAGTGCAACTAATAAAACAGGCTTATTTGGATAACTAGAACTGAGTATTATTTCACTGCACTTGTAGTTGGCACCTAATAGGAAGAGTGTTATCTTGGATATTTCAGACAAGTGGTATAATTTGAAAACAACAACCCCCCTGCTGCTCCCCAAATAAAAACAAAACACAACAAGGCAGTTGAAGTGGAAAAACACTTGGAAAACTATTCAACTAACCGACTGTGGCGTCAAACCTATGTGAAAGAAGTAAAGTCTACATTGAAACACAACCGACACATCCCGTCTCTGTGAGCGACCATGAGAGCCATGCTGGGTAATTCTGACATTTCTACCTGCGGAGCAGGTAAGAGAGCTCCGCGGGCTCCGGTGTCACAGTCAGCATAGAGGGAGGTCTGCTCTCTCTGTGCTCACTGACAGACAACCTCTGCTCTCACCGGAGCACCATTTTGAATCTGCAAAGAGCCAGGGAGTCTTGGCACCAGCTCAGTCAGTGCAGGGGCTCATGGAATCCATTAAAGTGGTTGAAACAAAATGAAAAAATGTTTAACACTGTCAAAGTAGAAAATTACAACTGAAGACTGTTGGTTTGAAAAGGCTTATTTGGCAAACCACGCATCATTCAAACAACGCACAACTTGCACGTGTGTGCGCATGTCTGCCGATTCTGTGCAAATTGACACAGTCAACAGCCAGTCAGTCGTCCATTTCATGTCACTGCTGCTCATCCATCCACCGCTGCAGCTGATCTTTCAGCGCAGGTGAATGAGAAAAGCAAGAGACAAAATACACCCCCGAGTAAGGGAACGGCAGGCGGTTGCATCATTTCATACTCTCAAGATTAATGTGACTTTAGCTCGTCCCTGAGACAGAGGTGACATAAACGCAGCGGACCTCCGGGGAGTCGACACCGAGTCTACAGATAATGACACACAAAGCAAAATGAACATTTTCTACCTGAGATGGACAACTGCAAATCAAAGTGTGACAGTCCAAAATGGTCTGAACCCAAACTACGAGCCACATATTAATTCCTCCATTTCAAAAACCACCCGACTTGCCTGAGAAACACATCCTGTAGTCTAGTACGTTGAAATGCAAACATTGCTTGCATAATGTCAAACTCCTTGTTGATATATCCAAATATATTTGTATGTACAATAGAAACTAGAGCGTGCAAACCATTTCAAAACGCATATACGATTCAGCCCCAGAACAGAATTTCCGAACATTTCCTTGATCGGCCTGACCTTCAGTTACACAAAACTGCTGTAGCTTATCTTAACGTTGATAGGATGGTTTAGGTTCAGAGCTGCATCGTCCAGATATTCAAACGGCTAAAATATCAACATACCAACAACAAAGCTGGGGAAAAAATAGGAGAATGGCAAAAGCTGCGTAAAAAGCCACTCATTCTGTAATGCACAAGCAGTGTGTAAGACACAAGAGTGAAAAAAACGTAGGCTGCTGTAATGTGCCTCGCATGACAGGGGCCAGTAGATAGGCCTATTTCAGTGCAACATTTAGTAACTTGAGAAATGTCATGTAACAGGTATGATGCAGCAGGACTCCCATAGCAAGCTTTACTCTGTTTACTATGCCCGATTCAAAATATTTGTACGTACTGTATTTCACAACAAGAAAAAGTCAGAGACTTAAGGAGTTATTCTTGGGGAGGTTGTCTTTTAAATAAAATAATCACTAAATCACCCCCTCACACTGGTCCTCTTACAAATCAAAACTAACATTTTGCAACCTTGATCTAGTATGTGACCCTGCGATGGCCTGGCGGCCTATCCAGGGTGTCATTGGGCCGCCTGCAGCCCAATGACTGCTGGGATAGGCTCCAGCATCCCCGTGACCCCGACTGGGATAAGCGGTTTGGATAATGGATGGATGGATGGGTGGAATAAGTCAAAGAAGCCGGTGCGAAGACATGTTTTGATGTGTTGCTCATGTAGCCTGATCATGTCTGAAAAGTTGAAGCAAAAGGCATAAGACGGAGAATATCACCGATTCACTCCCAGTTCAACAATGCAGTTGAGAAAATCAGATGTGAAACGCTTTTACTGTAAGGGCAACGACTGAGAGCGCACAGCAAGTTGTCAAACATTTAGTTCCACGCGAAGGGGGCTGCATGGTGCATGTCTGCAGCATTGTAGGCAATTAGCACCAACTCAGCTGGAACACAAAGCACAAGCCGGTACCCAGCACTCCATCTAACAGCAAACAGTCAAGCAGATCACTGGCCAACATTAATACACTGCGATAACCAGCAATGACAACTCTCGATTTTGACAAAAATCTAGATGCTGGGCATCCGGGTAGCGTAGCGGTCTATTCCGTTGCCCACCAACACAGGGATCTTCGGTTCGAATCCCCGTGTGACCTCCGGCTTGGCTGGGCGTCTGTACAGACACGATTGGCCGTGTCCGCAGGAGGGAAGCCGGATGTGGGTATGTGTCCTGGTTGTTGCACTAGCGCCTCCTCTGGTCGGTTGGGGAGCCTGTTCAGGGGGGAGGGGGAACAGCGTGATCCTCCCACGTGCTACGTCCCCCTGGTGAAACTCCTCACTGTCAGGTGAAAAGAAGCGGCTGGCGACTCCACATGTATGGGAGGAGGCATGTGGTAGTCTGCAGCCCTCCCCGGATCGGCAGAGGGGGTGGAGCAGCAACCGGGAACGAGTGGGGTAATTGGCCAGGTACAATTGAGGGGGAAAAATGTAAAAAAAAAATAAATCTAGATGCTGTGGATTTTTTTAAAAACCAAAACAGGTCGTTGTGTTTGCCTCAATGAACTCTAAGATTAAGTTCAGAATTTAAAGACATAATGCAAGCATTATATTTCACTCTGCTGGTGACATGTTCTCTAATCCCTCTCCAGGGGTGCTCCAAAGTGCCATTGCTAACATTCACTGGGGCAGATGCTGGTGATGGCAAATTCACTCTTTGTAGCAACTGAATTCCATACAACAAATAAAAATAAGGCCTCTCACATCACCAAGACAAGGTGATGAAGAACTCAAGTCTGTCATGACACTGCCACAGGAAATGTAGGTCATGTTGACGCCTTATCTGATCGGAAATAAATTAAATGTCATCCTGATAGCCTAATGGCAACAACTATGTGTCAACATAGAATCAGCCTTTAAGTCATGACTCGGATTTAGACAATAATTACACAATATATTCACATCACTCCTTTGATGAATATTAATAAATATTTGGATAGTGCACTCCAGACTCACTCGTGTAGGACCTGGGATCCAGCCGCATTTATTCCAAATGGTATAAGCCATAATTTTCAGGCACTTGGATATAACTACCAGTCACAGATCATTCAATAGCAGGAAAATAATCAATTGCCATCCTATAGTCGACTTCAAATGTAAATTCACCACCACCACAGAGGAAAACGCAAACCAACCAGATGGCGACAGTTTGATTTTCCTTTCTGAAACATCTAGTAAAACAAACTAGGGTTAGTTTGCAAGCAATACAGTTGCACTTTTGCTCACGGTTAGTGAGTGTATAACATTTCAGCATTAAGTACCACAGGTTACATTAATACTCGACTGTCATGCAAACTGTATCAACCTATGAACGGGGCAGTAAACTGAAAAGTGTCAAACTAGTTCCCCATCATCCAAATGAAGAACAAGACAAGACAAATTTCAAGGTGTAACATCGCTTCGTCTCCGAAGAGTTAAACTTGGAATTAGTTTTACTGATGAATGTCTGGGAATTCTTTGCGCTCCTTTTTGATGCGCTTTTACCAACTAGACAAGACAAGACATTCTAGACTCATGCACTTAACGCAGCTGACCAAGTCAGTCCCAGTTAACGTCTAGGGTCACCACTGAAGCCATTTTGTCAACAGAGGCTGCTCGACACACTTGCTAGTGCTTGTTGATGTTTGTGTTGCAAAGATGGAGCCACGAATACGTCAGTGTGTCTTCAATCTAGCCTTTCATCCAGACGGGACGCTTACAGTGTGCCATTTAGTTAATCCATTGTAAGTATAGGCTGCAACCATTATTGCTTTCACTGGCAAGGAGGGATGAATTCCTTTAGTTTCAAAGAGCTCTTCAACGCATCCACAGCCACTATGCACATCCAAGCCCCTGCAGAAGCAAGAAGTTGAACCCTTACAACTCTCGCTTGTGGATGTCATTTTAACCCCCACGCCGTTCAGCGGGCTGACCACCTGTTTATGGCAAGACACTTGGAAAGTCATTAAAATCCCTCTAGCATGAGCCAGCAGATTTTGCTCAGAAGCGGGTTATTAAGCTGTGTAAAAATATATGTACATCCCAAGAGGTGTTGCCAATGTTGGCCCAACGGGGTTGTTTAAAGTGTCAGCGTGGCGAATGGAATGCAGCCCACACAGATTTAGAGCAGGCCGGTGCAACAAGGAAAAATCAGAATGCTAAGTAAGCCACTGAAGGTCCCCCCCCCCACCCACCCCCCCATCAAAGCTGAGAGGAAGTGAACCATCACACCAGAGCCCCAGCTAGAGCATTTAGTGTTCAAGTATAGCACCGTTGCATGGGCAGAGGAGTTAGCTAGCTAGCTGATTTCACAGGCAACATCACTTTTGACTGTTGCACGTCTGCGGGTGCCCATGCATGCTGCAACAGCCCTAAGCTGACAGTGTGGGGGTATTGGGGGGGGGGGGGTATATGGGGGAGGTGTATGGGGGAAAAAACAAAAACGTGTGCTCGTCCAGCTCCCTGGTGAGCGACCTTGCTTTTGCCGAGGTAACACAAGTTGCCCGGTTTACCCTGACGTGTCAAAACAAGGCAGCGGTAACAAAAAGCCAGCGGGGCAGCAGCGGCACCAAGTACACGCAAGATAAGCGTGAAGGCTCCGCCGCGGTCCCCCCGAAACGCCTCAGCACTTGGGGGAAGCGGGCGAAACAAAATGGTCATCACATACCGGCCGACAGGGCACCAGCAGCAGCACCGGCGGCGGCGACCCGGAGCCCCGGCGGGGTTAGCTTAGCGGCGGAATTACCTTCCCAGCGAGCATCAAACCCGGGTCACGGCTCTCCCGCAACCCCCTCCGCGGCACCAGCCTGCGAGCGCTACCCCGCGCCACTACCGCGCTATTTCTCCTCTTCCGAGGCGTTTGGCGGGTTTACGGCGTCGGCCTGAGCACCGACCGACGGCCGGGTCGGGTCGGGCCGGGTCGTGCCTCGTCTCCGGCTAGCCGAGCGGGCTTCTCGGACTTGGGAGCCGCGGCGAACGTTAAGCTAGCTGCCGCTACTCGCCGCCCAGCCTCGGCTCCGACAGCCCCGCCGTTTTTGTTTTATAGGAGAGCCCCTCTCCGTCACCCCCCCCACCCCCCACAACACACGACGACGCCGCCGCCGCCGCGGCCAACAGAACCGGGGCCACGCGTCTCGCCCACACTTCCACGGTACCTTCCGGAGCCTTCACCGCCGCCGCGCCGCGCCGCTGGGGAGACGGTCCGCGTCGGGGACGCGGAGAGCTGGGACCAAAGATGGCGTCCCCTCCAAACTTCCACCACTTTGGACACTCATCAAGGTACTTTCCTGCGCGGAGGTGCTGCGGCGGCGCGCCGACTCCTTCTCCCGCCGACGGGGGGGGGGGCACACGGGGGGGGGGGACGAGCCGACCGACCGCTTTACGACGATTTCTACCGCCGCTGCTGCCCCGCGTCCATTCGGAATACGCAGCTTATCCTTTTTTGGGCACAAAGCCCCGCGCACCTCGGCACGGCGTCCCGGCTCCTGGGTTCACCATACGTCTTCAAGTGGCATCGGACGTCACGCGGCATCGTGTGCAAACTTCGTTCTATCGCGAGGGCGATGGATGCGTTTTCCCCCCATTCCCATTCCCATTCCCATTCCCGGCCAACTTCCGTGACTTCCTCACATATATACACATATACAACATATACATATACATATATATATATGATGCTGATGATTGCTTATAGCATGAAACAGGCTTGTACTGACTCATAAAGAATTTACTTGACTCACTGGATTATATATATATATATATATATATATATATATATATATATATATATATATATATAGCTTATAGCATGAAACAGGCTTGTACTGACTCATAAAGCATTTACTTGACTCACTCGATTATATACATACATACTACATACATACATACATACAGTGTATGTATATATATATACTATACATATACTATATACACACATATATATAGCTTATAGCATGAAACAGAATAGCATGGATTATATATATATATAGCATGAAACAGAATAGCATGGATATATTTAATCCATAATGGATATATATATATAATCCATAATATATATTATATAATCCAGTGAGTGAGGTAAATTCTTTATGAGTCAGTACAAGCCTGTTTTATGCCATAAGCAATCATCGGATTATTTTGCTCATTTGTTGAGCACTTTCCCTACCATTGAGTGTTTCTTTTAACAAAGTTATACACACACACACATGTATATATATATACATATATATATATAGATGTAGGGAAAATGTCTGAAAAAAACGCTATATATATATATATATATATATAAATATCTATTCTCTGCTCCTCACCCTGTCGAGCCCTTTTGAAGCCACCATGGACCCAGGGAATTTTGGATAACACATTATATGTATATGTGTGTGTGTGTGTGTGTGTGTATATATATATATATATATATATATATATATAACTTTGTTAATAGAAACTCAACGGTAGGAAAAGTGCTCAACAAATAAGGAGCAAAATAATTGAGTCAAGTAAATTCTTTATGAGGCAGTACAAGCCTGTTTCATGCCATAAGCAGTCATCAGCTGTCAAATTGTGTAATACATTTGCCGGCTGTTCTACTTTTCCATACAAAGTCTCAACTAGTGACTTGTTCCGTCTTACTGCTCAGAACCCGGGTACTTGACATATAGCTCTCTGCTCTTATAGGGGTGCTACTTAATTAGATTGATTGCTTATGGCATGAAACAGGCTTGTACTGTCTCATAAAGAATTTACCTGACTCACTGGATTTTTTAAAATATATATATATATATATATATGTATATACACACACACACATTTATGATGTATCTTTTGTACCATTTTTCAGCTAAAAGTTACACGAGATGTACTAAACATGAGCAAGAGTACTGTCCAATTTTCAAGCTACAGCAGGCAAGAATGAATTAACCTACTAGTTTGGATTAAAAGGTAACCAAGTGATGAACACAATAAGCCATTTTATTCCACAAACTCGTCTTTCTCCATACGTTTGATCAACATATTCCCCGGAGACCCGCATGATGCGGTAAATTCTCCGTTTCACGGTTCTTCGGTTGGTCCTTGTTCTCCCCCCCCCTCCTCTTCTTCTTCAGCGTTGGTGACTAAACGTGTGTCAGATGAAAAGGCGGGAGTCGCACACCGAGGCTGCGCGACGCCGGGTGTTAAGATGGAGGAGTCGGATGGGTTTTCCTGTATTTGCCCTGCATCCACACTCGGCGCATTACAACTTTCCTCCCTCTGTTCACTTGAAGCCTCCTGTCCTCCAAATTCTGAATTTCTTCCAGTCCGGCGTTGGAAAATAATCTGTGAACCTCATCTGGAACAAGAAAGACGTGTCAGCACTGAATTATTCACCCCCGTGTACCAACGTCTGCAACCTTCTGAAAGTAAAGGGAGTTTTGAAACACCTTTCGTGAAATAGTAGACGCATGTTCCATCGCCACGGGTGTAGAAATTCTCTGATAGACACCGTCCTGTTGGCAGGGGACATTTTTTTTTCACAGTTGCAGAACTGTTTCTGAGAAAGACTCGAGGCACACAGCACGGCATAATGCCTATGTTAGGTAAGGTTGATGCAAAGACAAATCCCGGAGAGAAAACTAAACATCAAAAGACGCGTTTGGGAGACGCGTCTGTTTGGACACCAACCTTTCTTAAACCTGAGCTGGGAGAAATCGTATCTGCCGTAATCCCGAAAGAGAAACGTCCCTCCTTGTTTCAGGTATTGGCACAGTCGGTTCACAGTTCCTTGCATTCTGCCAGTGAAAGAACAGTGGAGCATGAACCTCGTGGCAGGCGCTACGTCAGCACGCTGCTCAAAACAAGAACTCTAGCACGTTACACAGAGATTTAAACAGAAGCTTGGCGGAGAAGAGGGAGAAGAGGGAGATGCCAGCAGCTTAACATTTACACAGCCATTAAAGACAAAGTTGCTCTGGATGAGATATCATCTGAGGTCACTCATTCATTCATTCATTCATCATCAGCTGCTTCTCCGGGGGTCGGGTCGCAGTGGCAGCAAGCTAAGTAGGTCACTCCAGACGTCCCTCCCCCCAGCAACGCCCTCCAGCTCCTCCTGGGGGATCCCAAGGCGTTCCCAGGCCAGACTGGACATGTATTCCCTCCAGCTCCTCCTGGGGGATCCCAAGGCCTTCCCAGGCCAGACTGGACATGTAGTCCCTCCAGCTCCTCCTGGGGGATCCCAAGGCCTTCCCAGGCCAGACTGGACATGTAGTCCCTCCAGCTCCTCCTGGGGGATCCCAAGGCCTTCCCAGGCCAGACTGGACATGTAGTCCCTCCAGCTCCTCCTGGGGGATCCCAAGGCCTTCCCAGGCCAGACTGGACATGTAGTCCCTCCAGCTCCTCCTGGGGGATCCCAAGGTGTTCCCAGGCCAGACTGGACATGTAGTCCCTCCAGCTCCTCCTGGGGATCCCAAGGTGTTCCCAGGCCAGACTGGACATGTAGTCCCTCCAGTGAGTTCTGGGTCTACTCCGGGGTCTCCTCCCAGTTGGCCGTGCCCGGTAAACCTCCAAAGGAAGGCACCCAGGAGGCATCCTGATCAGATACCCGAACCACCTCAACTGGCTCCTTTCGATGCGAAGGAGCAGCGGCTCTACTCCGAGCTCCCTCCGGATGTCCGAGCTCCTCCCCCTATCTCTAAGGCGGAGCCCAGACACCCTACGGAGGAAACTCATTTCAGCCGCTTGTATCCAAGATCTCACCCTTTCGGTCACTACCCAAAGCTCATGACCACAGGTGAGGGGTGTAACAAAGACTGACTGGTAAATTGAGAGCTTTGCCTCCCGGCTCAGCTCCCTCTTCACCACAACGGTCCGGTACAACGTCCGCATTACTGCTGATGCTGCACCGACCCGCCTGTCAATCTCCTGCTCCATCCTACCCTCACTCGTGAACAAGACCCCGAGATACTTGAACTCCTTCACTTGAGGCAACGACTCATCCCCAGGTAATAGTGAGGTAACGTTGTTCTTTATTAAAGTGCTGAAAATAGACCCGTGTGTGTTGAATGAGGAGTAAAGTGCTGGGAATACCAAACTGGAATCGACCATGATCTGGAATAAATATAAACTGAAAATAAACGCACCAGTCAAGAGAGACATGCATGGAGGCACGCTGGCTAGCTGCTAGTCCATACCCAGTCGCCTAATGAACTGCAATCTTCCAAGGGTTCGATATGAGGTAAAATGACTGACAGGTCATGAGAGCACTCCTCCGTGTGTGTAAATCAAAGGCAACAGGAGTTTCCACTCAGATGATCTGGAATAGAAACACGTTGTATGTGCATTCAATACTATTCTGCATTCCAGACTGCGGCCGACTATCCCCCCCCCCTCCCCGGATCTGAAATTGAAGGACTGCCCATGCAAACCAAGAAGTTAGGCCTAGTTTAGACCAATTATGATTCAGTTACAGAGATTTGTGCATAACAAAAACAAATGCAGTACATGACAGTGAACCTGTATTTAGAGAGGACACAGAGGTCAGGGAGGACATTCAGTTAAAGCCAGAGGGAAGAGGGTGTGGGTGGGATGAAGCGAGGTTGGTTTTTTTTTTTTGGGGGGGGGGGGTTAGTGCACTGGCAGGTGACAAATGACATCAGGCTCTCCCATCTATGTGTTTTAACCTTCACCCACCGCGCCGGATGAATGGAGGAGAGCACAAAGACCGCCAGAATAACATCCAGGCTCTGCGGAGGGAAGGGAAAGGACGCCGTTTCTTCCCGCAGGTCGTGGACAAAGGCGTGACACGAAGAGGGATTATAGTCCGGATGGTCCTGTGGCAGGAATATACAGAGACGTCCCCACAACAGTTTCAGATGTCACACAGATTAGATTCCTAACACCTAATGGTCAATTCTTGCACGAGACAAAATTGTTTTGACAATTTCGCTGATTTTAAAATGAACATTAATGTTGCAAAAATTCTCCCCTTTTCTAGTTGGCTTCTTCGCGAGCACTTCTGCAGCATTCGTGGTCTGTCATATCTATATCCTGGGAATATGACTTTCTTTTTTTTTTGGAGGGATTTTCCTCCCTCCCCCCCCCCCCCAGTTGTACTTGGCCAAATACCCCACTCTTCCGAGCTGTTCCCACCCACAGACACGGCCAATTGTGTCTGTAGGGATGCCCGACCAAGCCGGAGGCAACATGGGGATTGGAACAGGCAATGGAATGCTACCCGGACGCCCTTGACTTTGACCTTTTGACCCCTTTACAATTTATTTGTTAAGATAATCTAGGAAAGAAGTTTATGTTACTGCTTTACTCTGTAGGCCAGTCTCTAATAATGCAGCTGCAAAGAGAGACGAACAGTTGTTGCATAAAGTGCGAGAGTAAGATACTGCGTTGTTTTTATGTCGTCAACTGATGCAGTTACTTTAAACATGCCAAGTTCACTTTTCCTGCTAACATCTGGAACCGATGGCAATATAGTTTTCTCGCTCAACAAACAATGAAATAAAGCGATACGTGTTCATTTGGCTTCTGGGTCGAATGTCTGCAAAACCAAATATCTCTTGCGGGTCAAAAAGAAGCGTCTGAAGTGAAACCAGACCCACTGTTATCTGCACTGATCCACACTGGTTAACATACGGCATGCCCGGCCTCACCACTGCTACTTTGTGGTTTTAAATGTCGTCTTCAAACTGAGGGCATTTGCAGTTACAGTGGCAACAGAAAGTCTTCACACCTCTGTTAAAATGGCAGCTATTTGTGACGTAAAAAGAATGAAACCAGGATAAATCGTGTCCGAACTTTTTCCACTTTTGTTTGGAAATGGCAACCCGTAAAAATAAAGTGGAAAAACAACCAAACATTTTAGGGGGGGGAAAAAAAAGAAAAATAAGGCGGCAGCGTGGCGCAGGGGTTAAGGCGGTCGCCTCACAGAAGGTCCTGGGTTCGAGCCCCGGGGTTGTTTAACCTTGGGGGTCGTCCCGGGTCGTTCTCTGTGTGGAGTTTGCATGTTCTCCCCCTGTCTGCGTGGGTTTCCTCCGGTGCCCCGGTTTCCTCCCACAGTCCAAAGACGTGTAGGGCAGGTGAACCGGCCGTACTAAACTGTCCCTATGTGTGAATGTGTGTGTGTGTGTGTGTGTGTGGGCCCTGTGATGGCCTGGCGGCCTGTCCAGGGTGTCTCCCTGCCTGCCGCCCTATGACTGCTGGGATAGGCTCCAGCATCCTCGTGACCCTGAGTAAGGACAAGCGGTTTGGATAATGGATGGAAAAAGGAAAAATACAAAACTTGCACACCCTTGTATAATTGGGGATGTGGCGTGTTCAGAATTAACCAATCACATGCAAACTCATGTTGAATAGTAGTTTGTTAGGGGGGCATCCGGGTAGTATGGCGGTCTATTCTGTTGCCTACCAACACGGGGACCGCTGGTTCGAATCCCCGTGTTACCTCCGGCTTGGTCTGGCATCCCTACAGACACAACTGGCCGTGTCTGCGGGTGGGAAGCCGGATGTGGGTATGTGTCCTGGTCGCTGCACTAGCGCTTCCTCTGGTCAGTAGGGGGCGCCTGTTCGGGGGTGAGGGGGAACTGGGGGAAAAGCATGATCCTCCCACATGCTACGTTCCCCCGGTGAAACTCCTCACCATCAGGTGAAAAGAAGGAGCTGGTGACTCCACATGTATGGGAGGAGGCATGTGGCAGTCTGCAGCCCTCCCCGGATCAGCAGAGGGGGTGGAGCAGCAACTGGGACGGCTCGGAAAACTGGGGTAATTGGCCGGATACAATTGGGGAGAAAAGGGGGGGGGTAAAAAAAATAGTAGTTATTTAGTACACCTGCCATCAATTAAAGTGACTGATTCACCCCAAATAAAGTTCAGCTGTTGGTGTGGGGGTTTCCTGACATTCTCTTGGTTGCATCCAACTGCAAAAGCCATGCTCCACAAACAGCTTATAAAGCATGAACGAGATCTCATTGTTGAAAGGTATCGAGCAGGAGAGGGGTACAAAAGAATTTCCATGAATTTGTTTACTGGTTACTCCCTACATGTGACAACCATCTCCTGTGTACTTCATATGTCTGGGCTGTGGGGCACGGTGGCAAGACGGAAGCCTTTTCACACACAAAAGAACAAACAAACATGCAAGCCCGGCTAAACTTTGCAAAAGGATACATCCAGTCTCCCAAAGCCATGTGGAAAAATGTGTTATTGTGCGATGAGGACCGAGGTTGAACTTTCTGGCGACAATTCCAGAAGTTTGTGTGGCACAGAAACAACATGGCACATCACCAAAAGAACCCCATACCCCATGGTGAAGCACGGCCCAGATAGCAAAATTGCTGTGGCCCAGACCCGCCCCACACCCGACTTTCATCTCCCTTTCATCCGGGCCACATACCGCGTGGAATGATGGCACTTGGGCGGTCCGCTCCTGTTTGCCAGATCTGGGCCAGAACCAAGCCATAGCAATGCTGCATGTGCCACATAATTGCCAAAGGTGGCCCATATTTGTTTTGTGATATCTGGGCCATATTCACCATTTACCACACGGGCCACTTCCGGGTCACATCCAGATCACATGTTGCCAAGAGCACCACATCTTTGCTAAACAAGACCCACATTTGATTTGCCATATTTGGGCCATATTTGCTATTATACATGTGGGCCACTTCAGGCTCACATCCATTTTGTCAGGGCCAGAAGAAGGCCATCAGTGCCGCATCGTTGCCTGAAGTGGCCCACATCCGGATGCTATCTGGGGGGGGGGGTCCGCAGCATCGTGCACCGGGGCTGCTTCTCTTCAGTCGGAACTGGGGCTCTAGTCAAGGTGGAGAGAATCACGAACAGCTCCAAAGACCAGTCGATTTCGGTGCAAAACCGTCAGGCGTCTGCTAGAGAGCTGACGATGAAGAGGAATCTCCCCTTTCAACGCGACAATGACCCAAAGCGCGCCTCCAAATCAACACAGCAACGTGCGTTGACGCGGCCTCAACGATCCAGGTGAGGAAATCCCAGAAGGTGGAGCCGGTTCATCTGGACACAGCGGGTAGTGGGAGAAACGTTTCATCACTCATCTACGTGACGTCATCAGTCCCGGCTGACTGCAGGTATCCCCCGACCTTATAAAATGAAACCGGTCGTTGGTTTCGGCCATTGTGCGTCTGCGCTGTTCATAAGGGGTGGGGATAACCGGCAGTCAGCTGAGACGGACGGGAGCCACTTAGGCCCCTTTTCCACTGCGCGGTTCCGGCTCGACTCGACCTGACCCGACTCGCTTCTGTGTCGTTTTCCATCACCGTAACAGTACCCCCACCCCCCCTCAGTGAGGCTGGTCGTCATAGCGACACCTGGTGAAACTGCCGTGACGGCATCTTCGACGCGACCGTTGTAGAAACAAACAAGAACAATGGCGGACATCGAGGGGATTACTGTACTTAATCCTCGGTACGTGGCCGTTCGCCACGGCGAGAAGAAAACATTTGTTCCAGAAGAGGCTACAGGCGGCAAGACAACGGACTGCAAAAAAAAAATAATACAGGAGAGTCTGGGAAGCAGTACAGAGCGCAGATGACGTATAACTCCGCTTCGACCGCCTCGGTATCTAAAAATGCCGGGCGATATCCCACGCGCGCATTGATGAGCGATGACGCAAAACGACACGGTGACGCGGTTCTCCGACCAATCAGAGGTCTGCACTGATTTTAGCACCCCCTCCCCCACTCCAGTTTTTTGTTTGTGTTTTTTGGAAACCTCGACAAAGGTGGTACCAGAAAAGTGGTAACAGTTAGCAAAATGTCGGTACTTTCCAGCAATGGGAAACAAAAACAGGGCGAGTGGAGTTGAGCCGGCACCGTGTGGTGGAAAAGGGGCGTTAGATGAGTGACGAAACAAACGTTGCGTCCAGATGAACTGACTCAACTTTCTGGGAACAAAGGAGAGGCTTCACCAGAAGAAGATCAGCGCTTTGGAATGGCCCGGCCCGAGCCCGGCCCTGCAGCCAACAGAACATGTGTGGGGTTGACCTGTGCACGGGAGATGCCCTCGCAAATTGACGGATTTAGAATTTTGCAAGAAAGAGTGGAGAAAATAGTGCAGAGTGAAGACGTGCCAAGCTGATAAGACTCGAGTGCTGTAATAAAACCGACGTGCTTCAGCAAAGTATTAGTTTAGGAGTGTGCACCCTTGTGCAACCAGGTTATTTTATTTTTATTATTTTTTTGCCTAAAATATTTCTGATTGTTTTTCACTTTATTTTTATAGGTTGCAACTAAAAAAAGTAAATGGAAAAACTTGACATGATATCTTGGTTTCATTCTTTTTTCTTTTTTCTTTTTTTTACATTACAAAAACCTGCCATTTTAACAAGGGGTGTGAGGAATTTTTATATCCATCATCCAAAACGCTTATCCTGCTCTCAGGGTCACGGGGATGCTGGAGCCTATCCCAGCAGTCACTGGGCGGCAGGCGGGGAGACACCCTGGACAGGCTGCCAGGCCATGACAGGGCCTCTCTCTCTCTCTCTCTCTCTCTCTCTCTCTCTCTCTCTCTCTCTCTCTCTCTCTCTCTCTCTCTCTCTCTCTCTCTCTCTCTCTCTCTCTCTCTCTCTCTCTCTCTCTCTCTCTCTCTCTCTCTCTCGCTCTCTCTCTCTCTCTACATATATATGTATATATATATATAATCTCATCTCATCTTCAGCCACTTCTCCGGGGTCGGGTCGCGGTGGCAGCAAGCTAAGTAGGGCACTCCAGACGTCCCTCTCCTCATCAACGCCCTCCAGCTCCTCCTGGGGAATCCCAAGGCATTCCCAGGCCAGATTGGACATGTAGTCCCTCCAGCAAGTTCTGGGTCTACCCCGGGGTCTCCTCCCAGTTGGCCGTGCCCGGTAAACCTCCAAAGGAAGCCGCCCAGGAGGCATCCTGATCAGATGCCCGAACCACCTCACCTGGCTCATTTCGATGCGAAGGAGCAGCGGCTCTACTCCAAGCTGCCTCCGGATGTCCGAGCTCCTCACCCTATCTCTAAGGCTGAGCCCAGACACCCTACGAAGGAAACTCATTTCAGCTGCTTGTATCCGTGATCTCACCCTTTCGGTCACCACCCAAAGCTCATGACCATGGGTGAGGGTTGGAACGAAGATCGACTGGTAAATTGAGAGCTTTGCCTTCCAGCTCAGCTCCTTCTTCGCCACAACGGTCTGGTATATGTATATATATCCAGTTTTGTATATGACCCTTGCGTTACTGCGGATGCTGCACCAATCCGCCTGTCAATCTCCTGCTCCATCCTACCCTCACTCGTGAACAAGACCCCGAGATACTTGAACTCCTTCACTTGGGGCAACAAAACTCATCCCCAACCCGGAGGGAGCAATCCACCATTTTCCGGTAGAGAACCATGGCCTCAGACTTGGAGGTGCTGACTCTCATCCCGGCCATTTCACACTCGGCTGCAAACCGCCCCAGTGCATGTCGGAGGTCGCGTTCTGATGAAGTCAACAAAACCACATCATCTGTGAAGAGCAGAGATGCAATTCTGAGGTTCCCAAAACAGACACACTCCTCACCTTGGCTGCACCTTGAGATCCTGTCCATGGGTATCACAAACAGAACCGGAGACAAGGGGCAACCTTGACGGAGTCTGATACCCACCGAAAACGTGTTTGACTTTGTGCCAAGAATGCGGACACAGCTCTCACTTTGGTTATACAAGGACCGGATGGCTTGTAGCAACTGCCCCGGTACCCCATACTCCCGCAGAACTCCCCACAGAGTGCCCTGGGGTACACGGTCGTAAGCCTTCTTCAAGTCCACAAAACACATGTAGACTGGCTGGTCAGACTCCCATGCCCCCCTCAGCACTTCCACAAGGGTAAAGAGTCGGTCCGTTGTTCCACGGCCAGGACGGAATCCGCATTGTTCCTCCTGGATCTGAGGTTCGACAATCGGTCAGAGCCTCCTTTCGAGCACCCTAGAGTAGACTTTCCCAGGGAGGCTGAGCAATGTGATGCCCCGATAATTGAAGCACACCCTCTGGTCCCCCTTTTTGAATATGGGAACCACCACCCCAGTCTGCCACTCCACAGGTACTGTCCCCGACCTCCACGGGACACTGAAGAGGCGTGTCAACCAAGACAGCCCAACAACATATACGTATATCCATCTTATATAAGATAAACAGTGAAAGCACGACAGGCTTTTTGTACATGACCCTTGCATTTGTGGGTGCCAATATATTCAGACAGATCAGGATTAGATTCAAATGAGGAATTCAGATTTTCACTCGAACATCTCACAGGGCCTTGACTTTTAAACTCTGCGATCCATAAATATCACTATACATCCGACACCTTATCAGGCTCTTTTTCTAACGTCCTTGCATTTACACTTATTTTCTATGATAATTAAGATGTGACTTTGCACAGCCTGAAATTCCTCTTGGCAACGTCTCGTATGCTAATTAGCACAAGTGAACAAGGGTCTCATTATAAAGCCTGATATGTATCAACACGACTCAACTGTACAGCTTAAAAATTGCCATGAATAATTTAGCAAGTTTTAATCTCCTTACCGATTTAATGGAGGGGGAAAATGACTGAAAATGTAAAAAAAAAATTTTGTAAAATTTGACTGAACAAATATCACTGTCAAATAGTAGATAAGACCTGTGTAGCACGAGGTGGTTTTAAGTACAAAACTGTTTGAGATGTCAATTTCATATGGCTGAAAATATATATATATGTGGCTCTACATATATATTTTTTTTTCCCCATCAGGACCACAGTAAGCATGCAGCAAGTCAGCCCATTTCAGTTCCATGCAAGATGTGGGTTTTTTTTTTTCAACTGTATTGGAAAATTTATTTTAACATTGATAATAATTCAACATTTTAATTTGAACATTTTAATATCAGTGCCCTGGCTTTAGGAAAACGCTTACCTTGACTAGCTGAATGGCACGGGAGGAAAAGTCACAACAGTACAAGAATGCACCCGTTTCTCTGTGAAATACAACGACAAGATTAACCGCAGGAGCCGTTCTCTGAACAGATAATTCGACAGTGTGATAAGACAGTTATGTGGCTCTTGAGAAATTAAAGCTTGAGCAGAGCAATAATGAAACAATTGGATGAGCCTAACACACTTAAACATAGGACTCTACAGTCCTATGCAACGGCAAAAAAAAAAAAATGCATTGGTGTCTTCCATTATGCAAAGGAGCCATGTGCCAGAATCAGGATTTACAACTTCCTCCTCAGTATTTTCATTTATTTCCTCGCCAACAGCTCTGGAGGAAATGCTCTACAGTCCATGGAGACTATGTCATACTCTGGCAAGGGTTTTGCAAAATAGATAAAACCAAATTGAAAGTCCACAGTCAGTTCTAGGAAAGCTGTGGCAGATCAGTGTGCTATCTCCGTGTATTTTTGTTTTTTTTGTCACAGCAAAGCGAAGTCTAAGTTAATCTTATGTACTCCATATCTCGGAATACACTTACTTCATCGAATTGACAATGGGGAACACGCTGTTACCCACCCCACAACCAGCCTGCGAAGAGAATATGTTTGACTTAAATTAGAGTCAGTAGAAAGCTGACAAAAGAAATTCTGCATTTGAAATTATTATTAGCAGCCTGCTTTACATAGCAAAATGTTACAATGGGCCATGTGCAACAGCTTGTATCATCCATCCATCCATCCATCCGTCCATCCATCCATCCATCCATCCATCCATCCATCCATCCATCCATCCATTATCCGAACCGCTTATCCTGCTCTCAGGGTCGCGGGGATGCTGGAGCCTATCCCAGCAGTCATCGGGCGGCAGGCGGGGAGACACCCTGGACAGACCGCCAGGCCATCACACAGGGCCGACACACACAGTCACACACACACACACACACACACACACACACACACACACACACACACACACACACACACACACACACACACACACACACACACCTAGGGGCAATTTAGTACGGCCAATTCACCTGACCTACATGTCTTTGGACTGTGGGAGGAAACCGGAGCCCCCGGAGGAAACCCACACAGACACGGGGAGAACATGCAAACTCCACACAGAGGACGACCCGGGACGACCCCCAAGGTCGGACTACCCCGGGGCTCGAACCCAGGACCTTCTTGCTGTTAGGAAACCGCGCTAACCACTGCACCACCGTGCCGCCCAGCTCGTATTACACCAATCGAAACCAAGATCAAACATGTCGGAAATATCAGATAACCTCCAAGATCCTGAAAGCGGCATGTTGTCCAGGGAAAGAGGTAGCGTTTACGGCAAATTCATCATTTCCTCCCTCTTCTCCGTTACGTGACGGCTGGCATTCGGTTGTGTCATCCTTTTTGTGTTGTTGAGTGAGACCACCGTGCTGATGGCGCCTGGTATCCGAGTCCACGGGGGGCCCACCCGGTGGTGCGCACGAGGCTCGTTGTCCACCATGACACCCATCTGTGGCAATGTTTCGAGGGCTCGAAGGCAGCAGTTCTGGGAACTCTAAAAACAGCCAATGGCGATCTTTGAAGAACCGGCCCTGGTGCGTCTCATAAAACCTGTCCCAGTACGTGCAAGCCTTCGTGTCGTATTTACCTGAGGAGACGGAATATGAAAACATGTCATCCCGCGTCACACGTAGCTGCAGATTAAACGACTGAACCAATATCTTTTGATATGTTAAATTCGTGCTTGCCTTGTTCCTCTAAAGGAATGCGAACCGAAGAATTTTCCTCTGCCTTCCGGCGGGCCTTTTCTTTCTCCTCCTCTGTCCACTGCACATGATCCCTTAAACATAACACATTTCAAGAAAGGGATAGTCACAGCTGCAGATGCGTAAAGTCTTCTGGTTTACTTGTTTTGTGGTACAGGAAAAGTGTCTTCTCAAAAAGACACACGTCTTAAAATACCCAACTGAGCCTGTGGCTCAAGTAATGGTGAAAAGACAAATCCACTGTAACATTTCAAAGTTGATTATAAAGCTATTTACTGAATCCCCAGATTTCAGTTAAGTGTTACTAAGAATAGAAAGTTGGCGGGCCGATACTTTAATCCCATCATACATAGTCCGTTTGTTGGCTAAGATGATAGGTGGGTGTGTTCCTCCCTCGCAGATGTGAGTAAGGGATTGACATAGGGGAGGGAAGGTATTCTATATGTCCAGAAAAGAATATTAATCTTTGTGCCTGCCTATACTGAATTATAATACTAACCACATGTTGTGCTTGAAGACGTCTCCGGGGTCAGTTAGAATCCTTGATCCCAATGGAGCAGAGGGTCTTTTCCCAGTGCTATTGAGTCTTACGGAAAAATTGTCCAAAACGTTTGCCACTAAGGCTGGAGGTAGTCTCCGACATGTATACATCTCCTCTGTAGTTGCAAAAGTAGGAAAATTGCACGCCACACACACGCACACATGCACGCACACACACACACACACACACATTCTGTCTTTAATTAATAATAATAATCGTTACATCTATACAGCGCTTTTCTAGACACCCAAGGCGCTTCATAATGAATGGGATAACTCACTTCAGCCACCATTGCGGTCATTTACTATGCAGCATGACTATGATGCATATGACAGACAATTAAACTCAACATTCAAAGCATCTGTCAAAATTGCTGGTTTCAGCATTCCTTTCACATTAAAAAGTATTGATTATAATACCTCAGAAATACATTGTACACTAAGTGATAACAACTATAAAATGGTAAAAGGAGGTCCCAGCCACTGCGTCAGTCTGTCTGCATGATCAGATTCTCCAAAAATATACATCGTCGCTACTGTAATATGAGGAAGCTCTCACACATCGTTGCGCTAATCGTCTGACACACTTGACTTTAAAAAGATAACATCTTTCATATGATTGAAAATAAAACCGGTAATTTAAAAATATTTGACATACCAAACAATGTGCAATGGGAAAATTTGACCTCTATTGCTAGATAAGTAAACTCAATGTAGAAAAACAGTGATAGAGATCATAGACTACTGGGTTACATTTTGCACGAAAAGGAACATTTCGCATAAATTCCTCCTCATACTTGCTACTGCAACTTACTCTTAGCAGGTTATTATGTGTCCACGGGTGTTGCTTCAATTTGGCGCACTTTTGGCTTTTTACATTTTTGAAAAAATAAATAAATGTCTTTAAAATCTTTTTTTTTCTTTTTTCTTGTTCAAAAGCTCTATATTGAGTGGTGTGGGACACATATCATCGCGCAGCTTTGATCGTCCTACAAAGTCAGTTCGATGTTATGATGCTTTTTTTCAAAGTCGTAATAGCAAAATGTGATGTAATGACGCGTGATGGTCAGGACAGTTTACACTTTTAGGAGAGAAAGTTGGCCAAGTCTTAGACTCGCTAAGCTAACTTGTTAGCTAACGTACAATGTACAATGGATATACGTGAATAAAGTGAAATTTCTTATTTCTGAACTGGCGGGTCTACTTGTTCGTGGTCGTTACAATATATTACACGTATCAGCGATATATACGTAGGTGGGCCCTGTGATGGCCTGGCGGCCTGTCCAGGGTGTCTCCCCGCCTGCCGCCCCCCCAGGGATTGCTGGGATAGGCTCCAGCATCCCCGCCACCCTGACAGCAGGATAAGCGGTTTGGATAATGGATGGATGGATGGAGCTAAAATACTCAGCTAGTAACTTGTTTGGTAATGACTTGTAATAACGATCCTGTCAGATCAGGACATATAAACCTTCACATGACTTACATGTGTAATAACCATCCTGTCAGATCAGGACATATAAACCTTCACATTACTACATGTGTAATAACCATCCTGTCAGATCAGGTCATATAAACCTTCACATTACTACATGTGTAATAACCATCCTGTCAGATCAGGTCATATAAACCTTCACATTACTACATGTGTAATGACCATCCTGTCAGATCAGGTCATATAAACCTTCACATTACTACATGTGTAATGACCATCCTGTCAGATCAGGACATATAAACCTTCACATGACTTACATGTGTAATAACCATCCTGTCAGATCAGGAGCTATAAACCTTCACATTACTACATTTATAATAACCATCCTGTCAGATCAGGACATATAAACCTTCACATTACTACATGTGTAATAACCATCCTGTCAGATCAGGACATATAAACCTTCACATTACTACATGTGTAATAACCATCCTGTCAGATGAGGAGATATAAACCTTCACATTACTACATGTGTAATAACCATCCTGTCAGATGAGGAGATATAAACCTTCACATTACTACATGTGTAATAACCATCCTGTCAGATCAGGACATATAAACCTTCACATTACTACATGTGCAATAACCATCCTGTCAGATCAGGACATATAAACCTCCACATTACTACATGTGTAATAACCATCCTGTCAGATCAGGACATATAAACCTTCACATTACTACATGTGTAATAACCATCCTGTCAGATGAGGAGATATAAACCTTCACATTACTACATGTGTAATAACCATCCTGTCAGATGAGGAGATATAAACCTTCAAATTACTACATGTGTAATAACCATCCTGTCAGATCAGGACATATAAACCTCCACATTACTACATGTGTAATAACCATCCTGTCAGATCAGGACATATAAACCTTCACATTACTACATGTGTAATAACCATCCTGTCAGATCAGGACATACTATAAACCTTCACATCACATTTGTGGACATGAAAAAGTCACGCTGCTGCCATGACTGCTCACTGCCTCTGGCACGCCTCGTTTCCATGGCAACCACATTGTTGTTTGAAAAAACGTTGCTCTAAATTGTTCGGTGTGGTGGTAATAACAGACGGATGAGGGACAGCCATATTTAACTATGAAAATGTGCAAATTGCACATATATAAACCATATGAATTTGAAATATGTCTTTTTAAATGATTATGAGAAAACGCAAGGTAAAGCTTTAATGAATTTAACCATTTTTGTGACTTTATTATAGAGGGGAAGTTAAAAAGTCTGGGTTGGGGACAAACCCAAAACAGTGAAATTCTGACACGTTTGAATTGTCGACACACTGAAAAAGTATTAAAATGTCGCCACGGAGACACAAATCTGTTTTCCTAGCTAACACAACCTAACGCTAACGAATATAATTATTATTATTTCAAAATCTACCCTGGAGACACAAAAAAACCCCTTAACTGGAGACTCACCCGCACAGGTGCGACACAGCGCCCACCAGCGGCAGACGCACGGGAAGTAGTCTACCCTCGCGCGCGGGCGGATATTACGAGCCGCACCCGGAAGCGCGTCACGGCGTTCCCGGAAGCGGAGCGGCGACGCGCGCTAAGGCTAGCTGAGCGTGGGCACTGCGGCGGCGTGTTTCGAGCTTGTTGTCGAACCTTTAGGCGGCCCGTCGCACGTACCTGGAGGCGGTGGTCGACTCGGCGCCTTCCTCCACACTCGTAGGAGAAGTCGCGCTAACCGCCGTCCCCGGCTGAGCGCCGTAAACGACGCGGGTTTGTCCCCTGCCGCCTTGCCCCACACCCGGCAGCACTCGAGACCCGGAAACGCGCTTCTCTCGGGAGTCAGCGCGCTAAAAGTGCTCGTACCCGGCTGTGGCCGCGGTACTGGGCGCTTCGCTCGAGGTCGCCAATGAACAGCATGTCCCCCCCGGCCGGCGTCCTTCCTCGACTGAATTAGCGTGATGCGCCCCCTAGCGATGGGGAGTCGTCGGAGAAAAAGAAGCGTCACCGAGATGCTGGGCTCGAGGTCCAGCGGTTTGTCCGATGCTGGCGCGTTGTTGAGGCTGAATTTAAAGATTTTAAGAGCAGTCATCCTCCAGGTAATTACCAGCACGCACCTTTTAATATTAATCACTGAACATCTCGTGACCCAAGTACTGGGGCTGGACAGTTGACCCAGGGCTGACCAGCATCCTCTTTCAGTGAGATCCCAGATAGCATCCTCTTTCAGTGAGATTCCAGATAGCATCCTCTTTCAGTGGGATCCCAAATAGCATCCTCTTTCTATCCCAGATAGCGTCCTCTTTCAGTGGGATCCCAGATAGCGTCCTCTTTCAGTGGGATCCCAGATAGCATCCTCTTTCTATCCCAGACAGCATCCTCTTTCAGTGGTATCCCAGATAGCATCCTCTTTCAGTGGTATCCCAGATAGCATCCTCTTTCAGTGGGATCCCAGATAGCATCCTCTTTCAGTGGTATCCCAGATAGCATCCTCTTTCAGTGGGATCCCAGATAGCATCCTCTTTCAGCGGTATCCCAGATAGCATCCTCTTTCAGTGGGATCCCAGATAGCATCCTCTTTCAGTGGGATCCCAGATAGCATCCTCTTTCAGTGGTATCCCAGATAGCATCCTCTTTCAGTGGGATCCCAGATAGCATCCTCTTTCAGCGGTATCCCAGATAGCATCCTCTTTCAGTGGGATCCCAGATAGCATCCTCTTTCAGTGGGATCCCAGATAGCATCCTCTTTCAGTGGTATCCCAGATAGCATCCTCTTTCAGTGGGATCCCAGATAGCATCCTCTTTCAGCGGTATCCCAGATAGCATCCTCTTTCAGTGGGATCCCAGATAGCATCCTCTTTCAGTGGGATCCCAGCTAGCATCCTCTTTCTATCCCAGATAGCATCCTCTTTCAGTGGTATCCCAGATAGCATCCTCTTTCTATCCCAGATAGCATCCTCTTTCAGTGGTATCCCAGACAGCATCCTCTTTCAGTGGGATCCCAGATAGCATCCTCTTTCAGTGGGAGCCCAGACAGCATCTGGATGTGGGCCACTTCAGGCAATGATGCAGCAGTGATGGCCTTCTTCTGACCCTGACAAAATGGATGTGAGCCGGAAGTGGCCCACATGTATAATGGCAAATATGGCCCAAATATGCCAAATCAAACGTGGGCCTTTTTTGGCAAAGACACGGCGCTCTCGGCAACATGGAATCTGGATGTGACCCTGAAGTGGCCCGTGTGGTAAATGGTGAATATGGCCCAAATATCACAAAATAAATATGGGCTACCTTTGGCAAATATGTGGCACATGCGGCATTGCTATGACTTGGTTCTGGCCCAGATCTGGCAAACAGGAGCAGACCGCCCAAGTGCCATCATTCCACGCGGTATGTGGGCTGGATGAAGTGTCGGGTGTGGGACGGGTCCGGGCCACAGCAGTTTTGCTATCTGGGATTGTACCGGGGATGAAATTGGGATAATATAATAGTGTAAATATAATAATGTAATATCGTGATGCACACGTTGTCTAAATTAATGGTAACAAGAATTTATCCTGAATTTTTTTCACAAAAGGATATCTGAAATATTTGATGGGAATATTATTTAAAAATCTAGTTTTGGTTTGATAATATAGGCTGCTTGACATTGATAAACAGAAATGGTTCAGTGGGATGAACCCCGGTTGGATCCTTATGTTCATAGTGATGGTATTTTCCTTTGCCCAGCACTACTGAGTACGCTGCTCTGTTTATTGTAGGACCACAGAACATTTACCAGAGTGTGGAGCAAGACCTCAAAATCTACAATATCATATGAGGATGGGAGAATCTATTTTGAGAATTTCCGGAGTTGCTACAGTAGGTAAGTATATGTTTCAAGGCACCTCCTCTGTAAGTTGCATACCTACCTAATTGACATCAGCCTTCATTTAAATAATACTGACAGCAAGTTAGCGTGCTTATGATACAGTGAGTTGTCTCCTCTTCTGTTTACAGCATTCATTCAGAGCCACAGATTCAGTACATGTTGCCCAAATGTTCTAAACTGGAGAAAATCGAAAATGCGTTACTATGTCAGAGCCCACTTGTGAGTGAATCTGGATGGCCAAGTTGAAATTTCAGCAATTGCAATGCGTTATTTGAAATGGTTATCCTACCCCGTGGTTCTCTAAAAGTTGCACCTGTGTGTTTTCCTTCACAGGACAAAGCACTGCCCAATCCATCTGATCATAAACCTTGCCTCTTGGCTTTGACGGCTGATAACTGGCTGTATCGTCTAGCTGCTCAGACAGGCGATGTACTTCAGAAGATTTACCTGTCTCCACACTTTAAGTTCAGGTATCTCGGGATTATTGCGTTCTGTGCTCCATGACTGAAGGCTGAATCACTTGATTACACTTTTACTTCAGTGTAGAAAACGTTGTTATTGGTTTTTGGCAGATACATTGGTTGGGATGTTCCTCAAGAGACATTTTATCTCAAATCTACTCAAAACAAAGGGACACCTTTAGCAGGACAGGTAATGAGTTTTAATCATTTAATGTTTTATAACCTGTTTTTTTTTGGGGGGGGGGGTGTTCTTTATGCTCCCAGCTAAAGAGACATACAGTAAAAGACACAGGCAATTAGATAATGTGCACCTAAGCCCTGAGTTTTCATTGCTTGGAGTTTTCTGGTGCACTATATATAAGTTTATAAGTCATGAATTAATAACAAGTGATATATAAATATATAATAAATTACGTGATTTTTGGAGATCCTCACAGCAAGAAGGTCCTGGGTTCGAACTCCGGGGTTGTCCAACCTTGGGGGTCATCCCGGGTGGTCCTCTGTGTGGAGGTTGCATGTTCTCCCCGTGTCTGCGTGGGTTTCCTCCGGGCGCTCCGGTTTCCTCCCACAGTCCAAACACATGTAGGTCAGGTGACTCGGCCGTACTAAATTGTCCCTAGGTGTGAATGTGTTGTCTCCCCACCTGCCGCCCGATGACTGCTGGGATAGGCTCCAGCAGCCCGCGACCCGAATTCGGATAAGCGGCTTGGATAATGGATGGATGGATTTTTGCAGACCCTCTTCAGTAATGTGATAGGCTTATTACAAAATTCTTCCATATCAGTAGGCTCAGGATGGGAATCGTGGATATAAAACACAAATATGTTTCTAAGCATCCTTTGATGGTTTAACACAAAGAGATTGCCTCCAGTCTGCGAGGACATTAAAAAATGAATGAAGGCACCCCTTTGTTTATTTTTTATGAAATATTCCTCACTTGATTTGGAGTTCAGATTGTTTTTTTTTTCAAGTTTATTATTGTATCTGATCTGAAACTGAAAATACCGAAAATATTTTTTTATCAACTCATCTTCAAATGTCCCACTGCCATTCAAGGCTGTCTGGTTAGATTGGACATGTGCAATTCACCTACTTTTTTTCAGTTTTACCTGGTGGCAACTATATTTGTGGCAAATACACTCGATGTGTCTTCACACACACATGTCGATCTTTTAACCACCCTCACGTGTGTTTGGATATCGCCATACATGGTGGAATTTCTTGCAGCATTATATAATATTTGAGCAGCACGGTGGCTCCGGGTTCGATCCCCGGGGTTGTCCAACCTTGGGGGGGTCATCCCAGTGTCGTCCTCTGTGTTGAGTTTGCATGTTCCCCCTGTGTCTGCGGTGGGTTTTCTCCGGGCGCTCCTGTTTCCCCCCACCATCAGAAAGACATGCATGTTAGGGTTAGTACTCCTGTCTGTGCCCCTGACTGAGGCATGGCAAGACGAACTGGGGTTGGTCCCTGGGCACTGCACGGCAGCTGCCCACTGCTCCTAGCTACACAGCTAGGATGGGTTAAAGCCATCCATCCATTATCCGAACTGCTTATCCTGCCCTCAGGCTCACGGGGATGCTGGAGCCTATCCCAGCAGTCATTGGGTGGCAGACAGGGAGACACCCTGGACAGGCCGCCAGGCCATCACAGGGCCAACACACACACATTCATACCTAGGGGAAGGAAACTGGAGCACCCAGAGGAAACCCACGCAGACACGGGGAGAACATGTAAACTCCACACAGAGGACGACCCGAGACGACCCCGAAGGTTGGACTACCCCGGGGCTTGAATCCAGGACCTTCTTGCTGTGAGGCGAACGTGCTAACCACTGCGCCACCGAGCCGCCCAGTATATCAAATATATCATATCAAATATCAATAATATGCATCGATCAGCCAAAACATTAAAACCACTATGCGTTTGGGGAATGAGGGCTAGTCTGTCTGGTCCGATCCCACAGAAGAGCTACTGTAGCTCATATTGCTGAAAAAGTTAATGCTGGCTGTGATAGACAGGTGTTGGTACACACAGTGCATCACAGCTTGCTGCATATGGGGTTGCATATCTGCAGACCGGTCAGAGTGCCCATGATGACCCCTGTCCACCGCCAAAAGTGCCTACAATGGGCACGTGAGTGTCAGAAACTGGACCCTAGAGCAATGGAAGAAGTTGGTCTTGTCTGATGAATTGTGTTTTCTTTTACATCATGTCGATGGCCGGGTGCATGCATGTGATTTACCTGGGGAAGAGATGGCACCAGGATGCACTATGGGAAAAAGGCAAGACGGCGGAGGCAGTGTGATGCTCTGGGCAATGTTCTGCTGGGAAACCTTGGGTCCTGGCATTCCTATGGATTTTAGTTTGACATGACCTACCTACACATTGTTGCAGACCAGGTACACCCCTTCATGGCATCGGTATTCCCTGATGACAGTGGCCTCTTTTAGCAGGATAGTGCACCGTGCCACACTGCAAAAAATATTTAGGAATGGTTTGAGGAACATGACAAAGTGTTCAAGGTGTTGCCTTGGCCCCCGAATTCCCTGGATCTCGGTCCCATCAAGCATCTATGGGATGTGCTGGAAAAACAAGTCCGATCCATGGAGGCCCCACCTTGCACATTGCAGGACTTAAAGGATCTGCTGCTAACGTCTTGGTGCCAGATACCAGAAGACACCTTCAGAGGTTTTGTGGAGTCCATGCCTTGACAGATCAGAGCCGTTTTGGCGGCACAAAGGGGACATACACAATATTGGGCAGGTGGTTTTAATGTTTTGGCTGATTGGTGTATATCTGGTTTGTTGTCTGAGTGGTCTTTCTTATGTCAGTAAAACCCCTTGTGCCCTGCACACTAATGTAAATGACTACAGAAGTAATATTCATATGGGTGACGTAGACGGGTAACAACATTTAATGCATTTAGAAACTTTGGCATTCAGAGAGTGACACCAATAGGTGAGGATCATAATAGGAGACTTTCACAATATGAACCTTATTGGATTTACTCTCATAATGCCATGTCTTCTCATGGTTTAGATGTAGAGTTTATCAAACCTTTTCTGTAGTTGCCTCTAACATGTCCTACCTCCTCATTTTTCCTTAGTGTCCAGGTGTACAAACCTCACCCACATCACACATTCGAAAGAATTATGCATCATATGCTATTGAATACGGGCGGCACGGTGGCGCAGTGATCGGCGCGGTCGCCTCACAGCAAGAAGGTCCTGGGTTCGAACCCCGGGGTCGTCCCGGGTCGTCCTCTCTGTGGTGTTTGCATGTTCTCCTCGTGTCTGCGTGTGTTTCCTCCGGGTTCTCTGGTTTCCTCCCACAGTCCAAACACACGTAGGTCAAGTGAATCGGCCATACTAAAATGTCCCTGGGTGTGAATGTGTCGGCCCTGTGATGGCCTGGTGGCCTGTCCTGAGTGTCTCCCCACCTGCCACCCGATGACTGCTGGGATAGGCTCCAGCATCCCGCAACCGTTGTTGGGTTAAGCAGCTTGGATCATGGATGGATGGATGTTATTGAATACTTTTTAAGTTCAGGCATAGTGTGAGAATAATTTTCTCACCTGCAGTCCTGGATATAAACCCACGATGTGTAGAACACTTTCGCTTGCGCTGCCCCTGGGTGTCCCAATAAAATTATTCTAAACACTCTTATATGTTTAAAATTTCACAGTCAGGTTTGAATCAAGGTACCTTGATGCACTTGGCCATCTTCCATGTTTTCCCCTTGGAAATTGTGGGAATTTTAGAGATCACAAAAGAGGTATGCGTAGTCTTCTTTTTATCCTTCTAATTTGTTAATGCGACTCATACAAGTGTTAAGGTTGTGGTAAATTTATTTCAGGTCTTTGGGAACAGTGTTACCGATGCTGTTTTAGCTCAAGGAGTCCTTTGTGTCTCTCACAGCAACAAGTCAGTGAAGCTTTACAGCTGTGAACACATCCTGAAGAAGGTACTTTTTTTTATTCTTTAACAGTACACATTTTCTAACTTGCATTGCATATGGTTGAATACTTCAGTCAATTTAACTAGTAGAATCAGAATAATCTTTATTTGGGCATGTATGTGTGCACATACATGGAATTTGACTCCGGTGTAGTGGCTCTCGATGTAATTGCATAGAATAACAACACAGCATTCTTCAGGAATATAGTATACAAGGATTGACTATATACAGGTGAAACAAGAAAGCAATGGTGCAAAGATGCTGGAATAGATATGTTAGCAGGGTACTTATATACATGAAGTAGGTGGACATGACAGAATATACATGTATACGTGCAACATACAGTATGTACAGCATGCTTAGATTTATTATGACAATGTTAAGTGTTTATCAGAGTGAGTCTGTGGAAAGAAACTATTATTGTGTCTGGTTGTTTTGGGGTACAGTGGTCTGTAGCGCCTACCAGAGTGGAGGAGTTGGAACAGGCTGTGACCAGGGTGTGATGGGTCTACAGTGATGTTGCCTGCCTGTTTCCGGACTCTGGAGGTGTATAAGTCCTGAATGGACAGCAGGTTGGCACCGGTGGTTTTCTCTGCCGTTGCAGTCTGTCCCTGACCTGTTTGGTGGCGGATCCAAACCAGACGGTGATGGATGTGCAGAGAACGGACTGGATTATTGCAGAGTAGAGCTGAATCAGCAGTTCCTGAGACGGGTTGAACTTCCTGAGCTGATGGAGAAAGTAAATCTTCTGCCGGGCCTTTTTTAATGATTGTGTCTGGGTTGGATGCTCACCTTAGGCCCTGGGAGATTGTGGATCCCAGAAACCTGAAGGTTTCCACAGCAGACAGTGGTGAGGGGGTGGGGGCATTGTTGGTGGGCTCCTCCTGAAGTCCACTGTCACCTCCACAGTTTTGAGCGTGTTCAGCTCCAGGTTGTTATGACCGCATCAGAGGGCCAGCTGTTCAACCTCCCATCTACATGCAGACTCGTCACCATCCCGGATAAGGCCGATGATTGTTGTGTGTCATCTACAAACTTGGGGAGTTTAACAGACGGTTCTCCTGAGATGCAGTCATTTGTGTAGAGGGACAAGAGCACAGGGGAGAGCACACACCCCTGGGGGGGAACCAGTGCTGATTGTCCAGGTGCTGGATGTGATTTTCCCCAGCCCCAGGGGTGGTCTCTTGTAGATGGCGATGTCCTGCAGGCCTCTCCACACAGACGCAGGATTGTTAGCCGAAAACCTGTTTTTCGGCTTTTCAGTGTGTAGCCCCTTTTGGCTACTCTGATCTCCTTTGTCGGTGTGTTTCTTGCTTGTTGTAGAGGATCCTGTCACCACTCCCGTAGGCCTCCTCTTTGGCCTGATGAAGCTGCCTGAGTTTTGCTGTGAACCAGGGTTCATTGTCATTGAATTTGTGGAAAGTTTTGGTGGGCACGACACATCCTCAGAAAAGCTGATGTAAGATGTCAGTGTCAGGAAGTTCGTCCAGGTCTGTAGATGCAGCCTCAAAAAACACTCCAGAATCAAAACCATAGCACCCGATATCCAAAAGCGATGTGCTTATGTCATTTACCAATATTTAGCGCTGTCTATTTCCTTTTGAGTTGGGGAGCTGCTGCCCGTCGCTCTGCTAATCTGGTGTAATCTGATGTAATTGGATCTAAAAGGCCCTTTTTCTTTTTTCCAGTATATGACAACAAAACTGACTCTTGGAGAGCAGAGTTCCTTCAGTGGGGGAAATAGAGTCGGGAATGTTCCTTTGGGTATTCCTGTGAATATCCACTTCAACGGTAAAGCGGTTGTTCTTTTTGTCGGTCCACGCCGGCAGGACGCCTTTGTCAGACAATTTTCCCCAGCCCATAATAAGCCTGATGAAGACTAATGTCTCCCGCAGAACAGCAGTACTGATTTTTCTTTCTCATTTTTATTCCCCAGATTGCCCTCCAGTGCTTTTTGAGGTGTCTTGTTCTAGCTATAGTGTACAAATCGGAGGCTGCCCATGGCACTATATTTACACACCGCCGCACAAGAAACACAAGGGAACCCACCATATCTGCTCGCTGGAGGACAGCATTTTGGTATTTTTTTAAGTACAGGCTTAATATAATATGAAAAATATTGTCATTTTTGTATTTAGTGTACAGCATGTTATCAAGCCGGTAGTAGTGGTAGCCAAATTTCATTTAGGTCAAAATAAAGCCACAAAGTACTTAACAATCACACATTAACAACATGTACAAACAGCAGGCAAACTGAGATTAAAATGAATGTAAGCTAAGGACCCTATGAAGGCCTGACAGTTAATTTTAGTATTGGAAAACGGTTTTAAAAGCCGAGCAGAGTCCTTCCCAGCCTTTTATGTGGCAGAATATTTACCTGGGAGTTGACGGGAGCCATTTGAAGGCTTTGGTTTAAGGGCCACAGATGTTTGTGACAGTCATTGTCGTCAGCTGTTGGGGAGAGTAAAGCCTGAATAAACTCCACCAAGCCGCTCTACAGAGCGGCATACCCAGTCCTACGTTTTATCCCAACATATGAGGTATCAAAAGACTCGCCTTCATTTGTTATGGAAAATGTCTCTTCTGTTGTGTGTTGGTTCTGTGTTTTGTCTATGCTCCTCACCACATAGCATTCTAAAATAGTCATAGGGGAATGAATTACACCACATTTTACATTAAGCCATTGGAAATGACTATTTTAGTGCTCATCGTTAAATATGTCAACATCCACTGTGGCGTAGAGAATTACAATGTTGGGAGGGGGCATCAAACCACAGCAGTGGTAGCAGTAAATCACTGTTTGATCCATCCATTCATTACCCAAACCGCTTATCCTGTTCTCAGGGTCGCGGGGATGCTGGAGCCTATCCCAGCAGTCACTGGGTGCCAGGCGGGGAGACACTCTGGACAGGCCACCAGGCCATCACACAGGGCTGATAAGTAAATCATGGCACGGTGGCGCAGTGGTTAGCGTGGTCACCTCACAGTAAGAGGGTCCTGGGTTCGAACCCTGGGGTAGTCCAACCTTGGGGGTCGTCCCGGGTCGTCCTCTGTGTGGAGTTTGCATGTTCTCCCCGTGTCTGTGTGGGTTTCCTCCGGGGGCTCCGGTTTCCTCCCACAGTCCAAAGACATGTAGGTCAGGTGAATCGGCCGTACTAAATTGACCCTAGGTGTGTGTGTGTGTGGTGG
Organism: Lampris incognitus; assembly: GCF_029633865.1. Taxonomy (NCBI): domain Eukaryota; kingdom Metazoa; phylum Chordata; class Actinopteri; order Lampriformes; family Lampridae; genus Lampris; species Lampris incognitus. The sequence continues at coordinate 4,996,051 of NC_079221.1, forward strand.
TGTGGGGGGGGCCCTGTGATGGACTGACTGCCTGTCCAGGGTGTCTCCCCTCCTGCCGCCCAATAACTGCTGGGGTAGGTTCCAGCATCCCGCGACCTCGATTGTGATCAGCAGCTTGGATAATGGATGGATGGATGATAAGTAAATCATAAGAGTAAAAGACGCTTCAGGTGTTCAGTTCTTGATGAAGGCGGCCTACCTGCTGGGGCTTTACAAACCAAATAGTGTAGTGAAACAGAAAACATGGTATTCTGGTGCAAAATCCTTGGTTTAAGAAATGCAGTTCTTCATCAAGTGTGCCCCCCCCCCCAAAAAAAGCCCAAACGCTGATTGACTTCCAGAGTTGTTTGTTTTTGTATCCTCCAAATGCTGAGAGAAATTGTCACTAAAAAGCTTGTCAACATATTTTTTTAGTCAATGTTTGAATCTTAATGTTTGGCCCCCAAAAAAAACGTGATTGGTTTTCAATAATTTACAATTATTCTGACACCTGTGTAAATGACAAATTAATGCATGATGATTGCTTCGCCATAGGTTTGACATAATTTGTCCTTGTGGAATTAGGCAACTAATGGAATACAGGAAATGAACCGTTGCTCTCTGGAGGATGACTGGATCTTCTTCCACCATGACGACTCGGGAAGAATCATTCACTTTGGACCGAGCACCATAAAGTGAGTACCGCGGTAAACTGACCCAGGCAATACTATTGAATGCATATAACAGGGTTCCCACACGTCCTGGAAAACCTGGAAATTCATCAAGTGGTTTTCCAGTTATTGAAAACACCTGACAAATAATCAAATTTGATCAAACGTCCCATATATTATCGAGATCATAGAAAATAGTAAAGTTAGGTTATGAAATTGTATTATTATCCACTTAGATGGCCTGTTTTTATTGTTATTTGTAGCCTAGATTGGTACCTAATAATAGTAATAATAATAATGTTATCCTGGATGTTTTAGACAAGTGATATAATTTGAAAACAACAACCCCCCTCCCTAAAACAAAAAAAAAACATGCATCAGTGTTTTATGTTGGGGGGGGGGGGGGCATATTTAGTGACCAGAGTCCATTTAGAGACTATTGAGGCTTCCTCGGCGGCCCGGTGGCGCAGTTAGTGCAGTCGCCTCACAGCAAGAAGGTCCTGGGTTCGAGCCCCGGGGGTAGTCCAACCTTGGGGGTCGTCCCGGGTCGTCCTCTGTGTGGAGTTTGCATGTTCTCCCCGTGTCTGCGTGGGTTTCCTCCGGGTGCTCCGGTTTCCTCCCACAGTCCAAAGACCTGTAGGTCAGATGAACCGGCCATACTAAATTGTTTCTAGGTGTGAATGTGTGTGTGTCGGCCCTGTGATGGCCTGGCGGCCTGTCCAGGGTGTCTCCCCGCCTGCCACCCGATGACTGCTGGGATAGGCTCCAGCATCCCCACGACCCTGAGAGCAGGATAAGCGGTTCGGAATAGATGGATGAGGCCTCCTCTTACTGTTGACATTGAATAGGACCTTCCTTGAGTTCTGTATATCTGAGCAAAAGTTTTAGGAAGTGATTTCTTTGAGTGGGAACCCTGATAGAACCATTTAGCTTTCCAAACATTTTCACATTTTCCTAATTATATCATCATACTGGACACGCTCTCAGTGATTTTGTAATCTTTTTCTCCCAAGTGTGTTAAAGATTCTGAAAGGGCTCAAGAGCGGTATGCCATGTGAAGTAGTTGTGGATTTTTCCATCGCTGCGCATCGAGACGTCAGTGTAAGTGTAATATGTATTTGCTCCGTGGACCTGCTATGACAGAAGTAGACTTTACATACAGGAGGCTCGCTTTAATCAAGAAATGCAGCCTGACCAGTTCTGCTCGACCTTTACCAAGGGATGGGTACCGAAACCCGGTATTAAATGCACACCGGCGCTAAATTATTAAAGACTGTACTAGTGATAAGCTCCGACGTTGATGGTTCTGCTATCGGTGTTGGAGAAATCAAGAAAATAAATTTCCTGTTTATTTAGGCTACACAGATGTTCTCCTGCACCTTTTATTTCACCACCTCCGTGTCTAATTTGCATTTGTCTATGATGCATTTTTGCTATTCCCAACCCAGAAGAGAGGTCTCTCTCTGAGCCTGTCACTGACGTGCACACACACACACACACACACACACACACACACACACACACACACACACACACACACACACACAGAGCGCCTGCTCTTAGTGACAATGGCGGCGAGAGAACTAAACGGTCAAAGGTCTGGTTATGGGGCATCCAGGGGTGGCCATTTTGTTAGCCGGAGGTAACACGGGGATTTGAATCGCCGGTTCAAATCCCCGTGTTACCTCCGGCTTGGTTGGGCGTCCCTACAGACACAACTGGCCGTGTCTGCGGGTGGGAAGCCGGATGTGGGTATGTGTCCTGGTTGCTGCACTAGCGCCTCCTCTGGCCGGTCTGAGCACCTGTTCGGGGGGGAGGGGGAACTGGGGGAAATAGCGAGATCCTCCCACGCACTACGCCCCCCTGGTGAAACTCCTCACTGTCAGGTGAAAAGAAGCGGCTGGCGACTCCACCTGTATGGGAGGAGGCATGTGGTAGTCTGCAGCCCTGCCCGGATCGGCAGAGGGGCTGGAGCAGAGACCGGGACGCTCGGAAGAGTGGGGCAATGCGCCAGGTGCAATTGGGGAGAAAATCCCCCCCAAAAAAGTAACGCCCTGTCCAGACATGAGAAAATAAAGCAACATTAATTCTGTTCTCAATTTGTTTTGTTTTTTTCTCTTAAAAAAATAACAAAAAGAACCGATAAGAGTAGGAAGTAGTACCGTTAAGATCTTAACGATACCCATCCCTACCTTTACCAGGACAAAAACTTAGTTATGTCACTTAGTTACGTGATGATGTCCTCACTGTAGAAACGTGGAATGGTGTTTCCATTCCCTGGATAAATTCCTCACCAGTTTTCCTGCTCTTGATCTCCTGTAGGTTGACTCCCAAGTCGTCGTCACGTCCTCAGGTCGCACAGTGAAGAGAAGAGCTCAACAGCTGGATGATGACCCGGACCAAGAGGTGTCGCAATGATTAAGCTTTCCGTATTAATACTTGACGCCAAACTACCGTGATGTGTTTTTCTAACCTTCTCTGCAAGGAAAATTACAGCCTTTTAACCGCTCAGCACCGATTACTTTACCGTCCTCCTCATCAAATACCTGTTTGTTTGATAATGTGGAAGTTGTGTAGCGTGTTAGTCACTGTGACTTGCTGTATGGGATAAAATGATTCTTTGGCTGCAGAATTATCCAGTCGACATGTCAAATTTCTTTGGCATAGTGCCCTAAAATCAACAACGCAGATAGCAAAACTGCTGTGGCTCGGACCCGTCCCACACCCGACACCTCATCCGGCCCACATACCACGTGGAATGATGGCACTTGGGCGGCCCGCTCCTGTTTGCCAGATCTGGGCCAGAACCAAGCCATAGCAGTGCCGCATGTGCCACATATTTGCCAAAGGTTGCCCATATTTGTTTTGTGATATTTGGGCCATATTCACCATTTACCACACGGGCCACTTCAGGGTCACATCCAGATCACATGTTGCCCAGAGCACCGCCTCTTTGCCAAAAAAGGCCCACGTTTGATTCGGCATATTTGGGCCATATTTGCTATTATACATGTGGGCCACTTCCGGCCCACATCCATTTTGTCAGGGCTAGAAGAAGGCCATCAGTGCCGCATCACTGCCTGAAGTGGCCCACATCCAGATGCTATCTGAGAACCACAGTGTTCTCCATGCTGGAGTTATTATGCGTCATAGTGTGACGCTGGAGATGATAACCTCAGAATGTGAGGGTGAACTTTAGACCAAGGGGCCGTCAAACATCCCATTAAAAGAACTTGGGGAAATACCCTTTAATTTAACAGACCTTCCGACTGGTGGAATACGAAGATGAGCTGGACCTTCTGGCGGTCGTGGTAACCGACTCTGAGGAGGGGGAAGCAAAAGCTCACGTCAGACTGTTTGACAACAAGAGCGGGGACTTGCTAAAGACCGTTCCTCTGGCAGGATGTTGGGATGAGGTGAGTAGCTGACACAACTCCAGCGGTACCCAAGCTAAAAAAAAAAAAATTTGAAATTTCGAAATATGTTTCTATGCATTTATGTGAGCCACATTTGTTTTGTTTTGTTTTCTAGACTTACTGCCATGGGGTGTTCATCGACAGAGAGACTATTATTCATATAGGGCAAAAGAACAACAACTACAGCTGCAATGTTTACAAACTCCAAAACAGCAGAAAATAATGTTCTGATGACCAGCACTCCTCGGTTGAACACCGCTCCACTGTGAAAGCATTTGATGCCGAATGAAAATCTACTTTTATATATATATATATATATATATAGCAAATACTTGTGTCTCAGGTGGTTTTTTTTGTTTGTTTTTGTTGTTGTACAGTTTACTATTAAACACGATGAACACATTCACGTTGGGGGTCATTTTCTCTTAATTTTATTAAGTGAACTTAAATAAAGTTCAAGTTTGCTTGTTTGTTTTATTTTACTGTGTTCTGTAAGGTGTCCTTGAGTGCCCGGAGAGGCGCCCACAAATAAAATGTATTGTTGTTATTATATTTCCCAAGTATATGTATCAATGTACTAGTGGTATACTTGTAAGTGTACTATTTCAATACAAAAAAGTATACTTGAAGTTAATTTTATTAAGTAAACTTTAAAGTTCAAGTATATTTCCCAAGTTTACTTATCAATGTACTAGTGGTATATAAGTGTAGTATTTCAATACTCCCCTGCTGAGTGGTTAAAAAGTAACCAGAGAGCATCATGGGATTTGTAGTTTACAGGCGGCGCGCTAACGGCCCACTGGACTAGGTTACTTCCAGGTTCTGTACCGCGTCAACGCCGTTCTGAGACAAAAAAGGGGCAAAGCAAGTTTCTCGAGGGATGATGACGTCAGAGGAGGAGTCCGCCATCATCATCATCATCAGTATTACTTATATAAACATATGTTTCTTTACTTACGTAGACACAAAGAAAGTTACGAAACGCCGATTTCGGATGTTTTCATAATTGTGGCGTCACGTGACCGCGATCCTTCCCCTCGAGTGACCCCTGGAGAGGTTTTAAGCGACGCCTCCTCCTCTTCCTCCTCCTCCTCTTCCTCCCCCCAGTCGGCGGCAGGCAGGCGCGATGGACGACTGCGCACGCTTCGGGCTGGCACTGTCCGCGGCCGCGGCCGTCGGCCTCGTCAACGCCGTGCTGGCGCTGAGATGGGCGCTCCACTTCAGGGAGGGCTTCGGCTGGGACGGCGGGCCGGCCCAGTTCAACTGGCACCCGGTTCTGATGGTGACCGGGTTTGTCTCCCTGCAGGGAATGGGTAGGCGGGGTCCCCCCCAAGTGGGAGATGGGAATGGGAATGTTTCTTCCGCTCCCGGTTCACTTTCCCAGCAGAGATGGTTGACGATGAGGATGGTTTGATGATGAGGATGGTTTGACGATGAGGATGGTTTGACGTGTTGGTGTCTGCAGGAGAAACTTCGGAAAAATGTTCACTAAAAAAAATCAACAGAATGACCCCCCCCCCCCCCCCTCCCCTCCCCTCCCCCCGCATTCTGGTGGCTGCAGTAGTGCGTAACTTACCCGAGGTGAGATTTATTTGTTTGTGCATGGAAACGGGGGAAATGAACTTTAAAAGGAAAAAAAATCATTTGAAAGTCTTTATTTCATCCCAACGGCTGTAAAAAACCCCTCATTGGGGAGCGTCACCCGCTTGCAGGTGAGTTCAATCATATGAAAACAGCAGTGAATTTGTGCTGGGGGGAGGGGGGGAACGTTTTGCAAACCACAGAAATGTGTTTTTCTATTGTCGGATTCCGGAAAGTAGTGCTCCTTTATATGTGTGTGTGTGTGGGGGGGGGGGGGTTTAAGAAGTGTCTCGTCAAAGTAATATAGTCTGCGCAGTGACTTTTTCCCCTGTTGTTTTCGGAAGAGTTGAAGTACCCGTAGTCGGCCACTAGGTGGAGCGCTAACGAGGTTTTGCGAGCGCGATATCGGAAGACGTGACAAAATCACACTGACACGTCACAGAAGAAATGTGAGCTGCATTCTGTGCCCACCTTTAACGTGCTGTAAATTGCACTCGGCCGTATTAATTGCGCTCAAATTGTGCGTAATCTCTAATCAAAAGGAGCCGTGACTCAAGAAAGAGAGTTTACGGCACTTTACGGCGCAGGCACCCGCTTGTTAGTCAAAAGTGTACTACGTTCCCTGACACGCCAATCAACGCTCTCCTCCTTCCAGCCAGCTGCGTGGTGTGTGCTTTAACACAGTGTTTCTCAACCGGGGGTCCGCGGACCCCTAGTGGTCCGTGGCGTAATTGCAAGGGGTCCGTGAAAATAAAACATCTTTTAAAAAAAAGATCCTATGACATTTATAGAAATAGGATTATTTTACTCAAATGTGACTGAGACCTTTATCTACCTAAACTATAAAGGGTAACAGGACTTTTTTCTCTAATTACATCCGTTTCACAAGTGTAATTTATTATATTTTAATAAGAGATCTCGCTCCCGTTCGCATTGTTAAAAGTTACTGCATAAGAATTCTGTTTTGTTACATATATCTGAAAGTTACTGCATAAGAATTCTGTTTTGTTAACTATATCTAAGTTACAACTGAAAGCTCTTATTTTTGCCCCAAAGAGTGAATAGATGCTGTAATGCAATTTAAAATGCAGTTTCTACTGTTTCTATCAAATTGCAACCCCCCTCCCCCAAGATCAGGTGGAGGGGTCCTCAGGGTAGATCAAAAATACGCAGGGGGTCCAGGACCCCAAAAAGGTTGAGATCCACTGCTTTAACATATGGCCCTGCCATGATGTGCAGAATTGCATCTTTTGTTTTTGTAATTCATCCACTGTTATACTATAGCTAAACTTGAAGGGTGATTGCTGCTGCTTTTATAGCTTTATAGCGTCACAAAACTCTCACCTGTCGTAAGCAACACGCTGATTGGGGAAGTACTACAGCAACCAGAATGAGGAAAAAGTCATTTTAGCTGATTTTTAGTGAATATTTTTAATGAATAAATGACTCCTGCTTCCATATTGTTTAGATTGTTTGGTGAAATTTGTTTTCGGTACAGCATGTTAAACGCTTAACGATAGACAGCAACAGACCCTCCACATATTACCATGGATCAATGCAGTGATACAATAGCAGAAACATCTTGCACACAACCACATACATGAGGTGAATGGTATGCATGCCAGTAGTGTGTGAGGAGGGCGCCAGAAGGAGGAATTCAGAGTCCAGATAGCTAGGGGGGGGGGGGGGGGGAGCTGTTTGTGAAAGGTTTAGTCTTAGTGGGCAGTGACCTGTAGCACCTCCCTGGGGGAAGGAGCTGAAAGAGGTGATGTGCAGGATGTGAGGGGTCGGAGATGATCTTCTTTGCTCGCTTTACAGTCTGGTGAGTATGCAGAGATTGAGGGGAGTGGGTTGCCTATGATTTTGGATGCCTTGTTTGACAGTCCGCTGTAGATTTATCCGTGTTTGACTGTCCGTGCTGCCCTATCATACTGTGATAGAAGATGTGACGATGGACTCGATGATGGCTGAGTCGAACAGAACGAGAAGGTAATGCTTGATCCGGTATATTTTAAGCTGCTTAAGGAAGTAAAGTCATTGTTGAGCTTTTGTAATGATGTGTTCAGTGTTAATTTTCCACTTCAGGTTATTGCTGATGTAAGTTCAGAGGAATTTGAAAGAGTCTGTGGTAGTGATAGGTCTCCATTTATTTGTATGGGTGTTTTGGGATTTGGCATACATGTGAAGTCAAAAGTGAGTTCCTGGGTTTTGCCCGTATTAGGCAGAAGTTCATTGTTTACACGCCAAGTGACAGCTTGTTCCACTTCACTGTGTTTCTGGGTTGCATCATTGTTGGAGATGAGGCCTACGATGGTTGTGTCATCTGCATATTTCATTATTTTCACAGAACTGTCCGTGGATGTAAACTGGGTGGTGTAACGTGAGAAAAGCCAGGAGGAGGGAACACAGCCCTGAGGAGCTCCTGTACTGAGGGTAAGAGGGTGTGAGGTTAGGTTATTAACCTCCACCCTCTGTGGCCTGTTCCACGGGAAGCTTCTAATCAAGTGGCGTATGGCCGGGTCAATGTTCATATCCAAGAGTGTGGTAAAGAGTGGAACTAAAGTCTGTGAACAGGATGCGTGTGTAGGTGTTTGGTGATTTCAGGTGTTGCAGGACATGGTGTAGGGCTATGCTGACTACATACTCAACAGACTGGCTGGCTTGATAGGCAAACTGATATGGGTCCATCATTGGGGAGGTGCAGGATTTCGAGTATGACAGAACGATGTGCTCAAATGCTTTCATGGCCACAGATGTGAGGGCAACTAGTCTGAAGTCACTGAGGCAGGTGATCTTTGAGGACTTTGGCACAGCGAATGACTGTAGAGAATTTGAAGCACTGTGGGACAGTACATTGGCTTAGAGAGGTGTTAAATATGGTGGAAACTACTGGGGCCAATTGAGCTGCACAGTGGCTCAGCAAAGCAGGACTGATCCCGTCTGGCCCTGCTGCTTTTCTGATGTTCAGTCTCATGAATGTAGTTCTCACGTAGGGGTGTTGATTTTTGTTGACGTTGACTTTTCACAAAAATCTCTAATGTAGTAAGCAACACACTGATTGGGAACTACTACAGCAATCAGAAGTTGTGAATATTTTTCTGGGAAAACAAACAAACAAACAGGGAGTTTCTCCAGCGAATATCAAACATCTCAAACCATCCTCACCATGCTGCTTAGAAGTAGGGTATCTGCGATGAGTGGTGCGATAACTGTCTTCACTGGCATGGCGTGTCGGTCCGTAAAATATGTCCCGAAAGTGACGACAAAGCTCGTCTCATCCGTTCAGCGGCGCTTGTTTGCTGCAGATTCAGCTGTTATTTCTAGGAGCCTAAATAGACATAGGAAATTAACTCAAGGTTTGTTTTGAGATCTTCACTCAGCTGGCCAGCTGTTTGGAAAGTGGTTGCGGTTTATCGTGGTGAAGCGTTTTGGTATGGCACAGCAACACAAGATCTCGCAACAACCTAATCTTAGGATTAAACAAATCTGTACAAACACTTAAAAATGTGTTTATGATCTTCTGATTAGGAACTGTCGAATGATTTTGCATGTTTTCTCCTCCAGCTATTATTGTGTACAGGCTCCCATGGACGTGGAATTGGAGCAAACTAACGATGAAGTTCATCCACGCGGGTCTGAACTTGTTGGCCTTCATTTTTGCCGTCATATCCTTAGTGGCAGTGTTCGACTTCCACAATACTGCAGCTATCCCCAATATGTATAGCTTGCACAGCTGGGTGGGACTTGCAGCTGTAATACTCTACTGTCTACAGGTAAACACAGTTTGATATTTCTTAACTCGTATCGAATCGTTGCTTTCGCGTCTAGAATTCATTACTTCTGTCTAAAATCTTTGTCTGTTTACTTGTTTGTTTGTTTTTTTACTTTACAAGCTTTATTGTTTTTGGTGCTCTCTTTGTCGCAAGTATTAACAACGGGTTTCCGTCTGTTGCATCTTGTAATTTTTTTTCATGTAATTACACAATCCTGCAACACAACAGATAACTCAGGTGAAATTTGCTTGTGCACTGCTATTCCAAAGTACCAGTTAATTACTACTGAAAATTATCATTATGACCATATAAAGAGACATCCATTGTGTTTTCTCCTTTACTGGGCAGCTCGTTTTAGGATTAGGTATGTACCTAATACCTATCACACCCGTGTCCTGGAGAGCAATGTTTATGCCCCTGCATGTCTACAGCGGCCTGTTCATCTTTGCCAGTGTTATAGCCACTGCACTCATGGGCATCACAGAGAAACTGATTTTTGGCCTGTAAGTATCGGAGTAAAGACGGCAATTTCTAAAGTCTACATAATGGCATGCATAAAATTTGGTTACTGGCCTGGTGAGGGAATGACAAATTTTTCCTTTGTTGTTAAGGAAGGACCCAAAGTATAAAGACTCTCCCCCAGAGGCAATTTTCGTAAACTTTCTGGGAGTTCTGATGGTGGTTTTCGGGGCCCTCATCCTCTGGATTGCCACTCGAAAATCTTGGAAACGCCCCAGTGACCAGATCTTGCACTCTCTGCATACCGACAGGGGAGGTGAAGCCAACACCATAATCAGTCCAACTCTGTCTCAGCTTTCTGACCGAGTAGACGCCGAAGCCCGTGGCGATATCCGAAAAAGAAGCAGTACGTCTGGTGATTTGGATCCGGACAACTGATTCACAAAGCCAATTCTGTCTTCAGCAGGAAATATCCGTTCTACGCTGAAAGAAAATGTTAACTTTGTATAGCCTTTTATATGGCACTCCTGTCTCAGACTGTCCCTAAATAGCACCTTAAAATGTCTCTTTAATACACTGGCATTTGAGCATGTATTGCAGTTTTTCTTTCGTCAAACACTTGCTGTATCTTAGTGTAAGAAATATTGCTGATCCTTTGTGTATATACATACTTTGACAGTTGCAAAGACGATAACGGATGAAAAGACTCTACCACTATTCCACGACTTATTTGCAACATTTCTATGAGGTCTAAGTTTTTCAGCATTTTGTGGTAATGGTCTAAATATACTTTGTAATACAAATTATTTCTGCATTTTCGACCGATTGATTGCCTGGTCCTTAAACATCCGAGTCGTGTTTATTGGCCTTGTAGGTTTGCACTACATGGGGTTTGCGGTTTCGTGGCTCTATGTTTACTTAACGTAGAACGACAACACAGCGCTCTCCAGATATGTACACACAAAGATGGACTTGTTCAGTGAAATAAGAGGTGGTAAAGTTTAATGGTGAAGGGAAACATTTGTCCAACATTCACATTCTGTGGTTGCTGAAAGGCGACAGGCCATTCCATGGAAATTTTTCGGTGTATGTGGGGAGTAATTTTGTTATCACACGGCGTAATTCTTTTACCAGCAGAGCATCACATTCAACGCCTGAGGCAAAGTGAAAATGAATCTGTGCTGCTTGGCCGCCTTTCAGACAAAATATTGTGACACTCATTCATAACACGAAACCCGAGGACACCATTCCAAACTAAGTGCATTTCTCACCTTCAGTTTATCAGTTTCTCCAATCTGCTCTCTGGTCTGCTATGCCATCGTCCACTCTGTGTCTCATACAGTGAGGCTGTACAGCTGTTCTCAAAATGCTGTCAAGTAATATCCAACACCACTGTAATGCAGTACTGTGTGTTTGCACTAATAGTAGCACCACCCTAAATTAGTCCCCATGACACTAAAGAGTAGTTTCTCTTTCTAGTCAGTTTATCCAATCTACTCTCTGGTCTGCTATGCCATCGTCCACTCTGTGTCTCATACAGTGAGGCTGTACAGCTGTTCTCGAAATGCTGTCAAGTAATATCCAACACCACTGTAATGCAGTATTGTGTGTTTGCACTAATAGTAGCACCACCCTAAATTAGTCCCCATGACACTGTAAAGAGTAGTTTCTCTTTCTACAAGGGTGTTTTATATACCTTAAGGGCAGACACGCACCTCTGAGTTTTATTACCTAATCACAACATGTTGCGCAATCAACCACATAATGAGATTTGTGATCTGAAAGTGCCAGTTATACAAGCATCACAATGAATTAAGTTGGGATGAATAGAGGTGTGTGTGTGGGGGGGGTGAATAGAGGTGTGTGTGTGGGGGGGGTGAATAGAAGTGTGGGGGGGAGGGGCTGTCCAGGGTGTCTCCCCGCCTGCCGCCCCCTGACTGCTGGGATGCAGGCTCCAGCAATCCCCCGCCGCCACCCGGAGAGCCGGATAAGAGGTTCGGATAACGGGCTGGATGGATGCGTTGCCCCGTTGGCGATGGACTCGTATCTGGGCTATCGAACCTGTGAGCTGCCCTCGATCGGATCACAAGCACGGCGCTTGAAGCAGGCCCGGCCCGCGCCCTGCCGGCGCGGCAGCTTTGCGGAAGTCCCGGCGAGCGCTTCCGGTTGTCCTCAGCCAGCATCCGTAGCCGGCACTAATTGGCCCCCGTCGTTTGTTTTCCAAGGCAGAGGACTTCGGTGACAGTTCGCAAAACTCAATCCAAGGTTGGTTGGCTGCACCCCGTCACCTAACGAGGCGTAGCCCGCTGATGTGTAAGGTTGTTTTTTTTTTGTGGAGTTTTTGTTCCGATCCGGAATCAATCAATCAAGCTAGCTAGCTAGCTAGCGTTAGCCCGCTTGCCAACGTCAGAGACGAGGCTTTGATAGACAGCTGTAGCTAACTGTTGTGCTAGCTAACCAAGACGTTTCCACTCAATAGCCATGTAGATTTCCACCAGTTTTGTGCATTTGTGTGTGTGTGTGTGTGTGGTGACCGGAATGATTTTAGTTTTTTGTATAAAAACAGCATTTTGTGACCAACAAGTCTTCAGAGCGTTGCCGACAGCAGCCGGAGTGGGAAGTGTGAGGCTAGCCTGAGGAAACAGCGGGGATTCGTACGAGGCGCTAGCTGGCTGCTATATGGCTAACCGTCGCTTCCATAAAGCTAGCTGTGTGATCCTGAGTGAAAGGCAAACTATAACATTTAGTTGTCAAGTTGAGTCCAAAAAAAAAACCCAGTTCGTTTCCAGTTCAGACGGTGTAGCCTTTTCTGCAGGTATAATGTTTGGGTTTCTGGACTGGTCAGTCGGCAGGGTGGGGCTCCCTGGTCGGCTAACCCGTCTGTAGCTTTTGACAGCTTCCATCTAGCCAGCCTGTCGACCGACGCCTTGGAGCTGATGTCATGCTAAGGGCATCCTGGGATCCTCTGGGTCCCAGACTGTGTTGCTCCAAATCTAGCTGTTTATAACAACAACAACAACAACAACACAGTTTCTCCTTGAGTGTGTTATACCCCTGGGTGGAAGTCAATTCTTTGTGAAAATAATTCAGTTCCCTTATGCAGCAGCTCTGTGATAGGTTTCACTCATTACTGATAGACAAAAATGATTGAAAATATTGTTTTAGCCCCCCCCCCCCCATACACAAATAAATGATCTTCAGCTGCTAAGTAGAAGGGCTGGAAATGGGCAGGCACTTTTGTGCCAATTGTATATTGTGATATTTCGAGTACTATTACAAATACTACAATTTGATGTTATGATTTTTAAGGCTTTATCTCTGTACCTACAATAACACGTGAAAACTGCAGTAATCCAACGAAAAGGTAGAATGAAATGCATTTATCAACCGCTGTATATTACAGAAGCGTAAAATGTGTAAGCTTCCCTGAGCAAACATACGAACAATTCCAATTCAGATATTATGAGGTGCAGAAATCATCACATCAATCCTGCCAGAGCATCTCTTAATCAGGCTTCAGCTCTGCGAGTCAGGGAAAATGCTGCAATTTTGAAATTGGACAGCTCAGCATTGCGATTTCTGAACTGAATTGGCCCCTCACAACTAGAAATACTGCTTGTTTCGGAGCATCATTTCAGGCTATGTAGAACAGAGAATATAAAACAAATATTAAAAATGTCATGTGTTTAAGTGATTTCAAAGTGAACGCTCACTCGATCGTTTCTGATCAAATTTTCGCTCTGAAAATGTCACTGTTAACTACCAGCGTTCAACACTAGATGTTGTTAACCAGCCAGGCGACCAACACTGAGGTCAGAAAACAGCCTCAGAGGGTGGAAAAGGCTTAGCAAAATGGAACCTTTCCTTTGCAATGTTCATTTATAGCACTTGGAACCATACCAGAGTGGGGCTGTCACAATTATGACATTTTAGTTGACGATTAATTGTCATAAAGATAATTACGGGTAACGATTTAATTGACTTTTTCTGGTCATTTTATGCCACTATTCTAGTATAAGCCTGAACACATACACCTTATGAAGAATAAGAGCCATGTAGTTATGGACACTGAACTTTTTAACGTAAATGAGATTTCTGTTTGCTTTTGAGGCGTTGTAAACAAAAACTGCATAGGGCAGGTGTCATAAATAATAACTCAAATATACAAAGGCGATTACTGAAAAATACAAAGAAATTACAGAAAATCACAGTCTACATAGTGGTTGTGACAGTGTTGCACCTATTGCTCTGCTGCACCTAGATTTAGTTTCAATACCTTGTTCTAAAACTATTGTGCAAGCATACATAACGCAACGAAAAAGTGGTTCAAGATGATAATGATTGATGTAAAATAATTGCAATTATCCCAAATAATTGTGCTAAGAAGATTATGTAAGAATTGTGACAGGCCTATACCAGAGTTGGAAAACAACTGTTTTTATGTGCAGATGGGTACATTTTCTTTTGCCAAAAAGTGATTTTTTTTTCTTGCACTTTCATTGAGTGGGGCAGTGGACTGGGACCCCACAACATTTAGAAAACTTGTGTTGGAATTTTAGAATACAACTACTAGGCATGGATAACTTCCTCAGATGCCTAGCCTAAATTGTCGAGTGACGCGCTACAACTTTATGGCACAAAAGAAGATTAATTATACGCCTAATTTTGAAGGTGCTCATGTGGTGACACTGTTCCTTGCATTGATGTTATCTACATTAGTTAGCACACCTAGTTATTTATGCTAGCAACGTGTGTGCAGTAGGTGTGGTGCAGCTTCGTTTGTGAAATGTTGCCTCATTGTGCTGAATAACACTCTGAAGTTGGGACATTGGTGGGAGTCTACAGTCTGTTATTCTTATTTATGCAACATAAGGTTTTCTTTTATTCTAAAATGAAACCTTGTTCACCCCTGAAAAAGTTTCCAACTTGTGGAGCTAACTTATGCTGAGTGTAAATGTAAATAACCGCAAGTTGAATGTGTTGTTTGTATGCAGCTTTGCCATCATGTCGGACAAAAGCGAGCTGAAAGCGGAGCTTGAAAGGAAGAAGCAGCGGTTGGCACAGATCAGAGAGGAGAAAAAGCAAAGGGAAGAGGAACGGAGGAGGAAAGAGGTATTTTCTGTGTTGTTTATGCACTCCAGTTATTCAAACTATAGTTAAAAATCAAGAATAAAACATAATGCTGTGTGATTTGTGAACATTAACAAGTTTCCTTCACTGGGAACAAGAGATCCTACACACAGATGTCCTTAAAGAAGACACTGCAGAACAATTCCAGTAACAGTGGAATAGTAGTTAATTTTCAGACACGCGGCGTTATTTTAAAACCTGAAATCAAAATTAGCTTTATTTTTATGTTGGTCTAATTTTGATTTTTGAAATAATATCTACATCATACTCAACCAGGGTAGCTAAATACATTCACCGGTTGTGTCATTTATTCCAGCATCCAATCAGAGAGGTTTTAGACCTGGAACAACAGTGAATGTAATGAACTGACAGAATAGAAAACCAGGAGAACTGGTGGTACCCGAGGACCGTATTGAGAAGATTGAGAACCACTGTACTACATTACTTTTAGTGCGCTGTAGACGGTGGTTCTCCATTAACTGTTAATGGAGCATCTCCTGAGGCTGTCTCTTGATTGCTTTGATTTTTGATCATCAGATTTTTAGCCTCGGGAGAATCTTGTTCATGTCTGCAAGTTTGTCCCAAGATCAGCGCAACAGCCAATGATCATTCTGTGTGATTTTGGATCTTGAGTAAACATGCTAATTGATATGTTCTCCAGGCAGACCAGAAGAAAGAGACCATTCCTCATCAGGAGGAGTCTGACCTGGAGAAAAAGAGGCATGAAGCTGCGGCACTCCTGCAGAGCATGGGCATAACCCCAGATGTTCCAGTAGGCAAGTTTCTTGTGATCTGTCCATATACATACATGTCTGCATTAAAACATAATTGAGAAGAGTCCCTGGAGAGCCCCCGAGGGATTTTCCCCACGTGTTCTTTGATGGTGACATAACGTTCAAGAAGTTTTGAAGGATGATTCCTTCCCCCTTCTGCAGTTTGAGTTCAACATGCATACTTTTTGAGCCCTGAATCTAAAAAGAGCCCCCTGATCTGTAAGTGCGGATTTTTTTAAATTGCTATCAATAGATTTGTCTTGCAAGATTTTGCTAAATAAATTTTCTGAAAGGCAAAGGAGGACTGCAGAGTAATGAAAAATGGCAAAACAGAAAACAGATGAAATTGAAAACATATTCAAATACACACACACACACACACCGATAGATAGATAGATAGATAGATAGATAGATAGATAGATAGATAGATAGATAGATAGATAGATAGATAGATAGATAGATAGATAGATAGATAGATAGATAGATAATGTAATTCTTTTATGCAAAAAGGTGGATGAGGCGATTTCAAGTGGAAACCCTGGGATATTTACAGGAATTGAACCCTTGATGAAAGTGAAACTGCTTTCAAATAAACTATGTAGTTCTGTTACAGCGTGTGGTATCCTCACTCTGGGAATAATTCAAATAAATACGTAACTGCATCCTTTTATCCTGGCAAAAGTTTTGTGGAGACAATTCGGTCTACAAATAAAATTGCCTTGACTTTTTTCGCTTTAAAAAGCTATGTCAAATTACGACCAGCAGGTGGCAGAAGAGACCCATTAAAACATCTTGTGACGCATCGAGGATGCAATCAGGAGCCTTTGTGTGGAACTGTTGGGCGCTGAATAAGATTTTATTTTATTCACATTTTCATCCTATACCTTAGTGGTTTTAAATCAGGGTAAAATTATACCATGATTGTGTGGAATCGAATGAAAACTCTGCCTGCTTGGGTTGTCGAAATGGTTTCTTCATTGACTGTTTCTTTCAGTGAAGACGGGGTCTTTACTGCTTCCTTTCTAACTCTGCCTTATATTATATCTTTTAATTAATTTTCTTAACAAATATATAATAATGAATTTGTCAGTGACTTTGACTTCAGTTTCATTTTTTTTGCTTGGAGAGTTAATTGTAACAGGCAACTCAATAAAGCAGCTATACTAAAATATCTTCACGGCCATGTAAAACCTATCTGAGTATGACATGAGCTACACACTTTCAATTTTTCCTCAGTTTGATGTTGATATCCATAATTTCTTTTTGCAGCAATACTTCTGTGCAGTTTTGCACCGATATGAGCATGGCAGCCTCTGCACACAGTAACAGATAATATCTGTCTGTCTCAATTTCTAGTCCCTCCTCCCATGTCTCCGACTTCCAAATCGGCGGGCACACCAAGCGAGGCAGGGAGCCAAGACTCTGATGGCGCCGTGGGACCAAGGTACGCACGCACGCACACTCACACCAACGTAATGTTTTTAAATGGCAAAAAGCTTTCCTTTCTTCCAGCACAGTGTCTTTATCTGCTAAGTACAGCACAGTGGTTTACTGCTTTAAGTGTGGGCATTTAGCAGTCGCACAAATTAGTGAATGTCTCTCCTCATAAGGCAAAATATTTGAGTGACTTTTAAATGCTAAGTGTTTGACAGATTTGAATTTAATCTACTTTCTCCCTGATACCTTGTGTGTTTTGCCATAAAGGCTGTGCTTATGCCAGCTAGGTAATGATGCCAGAACATTTTTTTAGCACTTCAGACTGCTGACACAGCAACGAGTAAATGACTTTTCCCCGAAACATTCTGAATGTTTCTCACAGACGTTTTAGTTAGAAGTCTTTCACTAAGAAAAAAACAGATTGAGAAGATGAAATTATCGAGCAAGAGAAAACTAATAAGCATCCAAGCCGAACCCTGCCTGAAAGTTTTCATACCATTACATTTAACGACCACCAGTTTACGCCAACGGTGTGCATGTTTATTTCATTTGTGTGTCGTTGAATTAGAAGAATCCTAAATGAACAATAAAACAGCAGGCCCCTGCGGTGCCTGGGGGACTTCTTAACCCCTAATTAGAGCACCTTCCCTGGGCTGAAACCCAAGCTCCCCCAGTGTCCCATCAGGCCCAGGGAGCTCTTCCCACTACGTGTTGACTCATTTCCCTCACCAGCATGGCCATTTCCTACACACATGGAGGTCATGTTTTCTCCCTGAGGGCTCTCTCTCTCTCTCTCTCCCTCCCCGTCCACACAGAGCTCAGAGCCTTTGGTGAGACATGGTTCAGGCTGTATCAGCACCTTAGGCTAAGCGTTACATCCTATGTCGTCCTGCTCAGTAGGTTTGTGTGCCTGCACAGCTCAAGCTTTGACATGCAAAGCAAAACAGCAGAAAGGTCTCATGTAGGTGCCTCTTGATAAACTGCAAATTTAACAACACCTTTGCTTAAGAAAAACAGCGTTTTGATCTTTGTCCAATCAGCATGTTGTGTGCACCTAATTTTTTCTAACTTTATTCTCTCTGCGGGTTTTTTACCTACCTGTCTCTCTCACTAATGCCGCCTTGTTGCTGTGACACTAACCAGGACTCTGCACTGGGACTCTGATCCATCCACTCTTCAACTTCACTCTGACTCTGAGCTGGGGTACTGGACACTCTCTTCTCTCCTTTCCTGGTCATTTTCCTTTCTCTCAATCTATAGCATGGTTACGTATCTCTCAGTCATCGATTTAAATGCAGGCAAGGAAAACTGGCAATCAGGTCACGCATGCACGAGCCTGCCAGATGAACTGCTTTATTGAGATTTGTTGTTGGGCTACTTTTAAAGCTTTTTCCCTCCTTTCCCTGCGGAAAAAAAAAAATCATATTTCAATCAGACCTGCTTAGCTTATCTCAACCTTCATGGGATGTGTGAAAATGTTTACGATATGAGGTGAGAATGTTTTACTATATTAATAATGTGTTTGCAATGTTATGTTCAAATACCCACGACCGTCTTATAATCCAGGGCTGTGCACGGTTTGACTTGTGTTGTTCTTTTAGGCGTAGCCCCCTGAAGCTGGGAATGACCAAGATCACCCAAGTCGACTTCCCTCCGCGTGAAACTGTGGCTTATACCAAAGAGACCCAGACTCCTGTTATGACCCAGCAAAAAGAAGGTGACACTCTTGTAATGTTTTTTTTTCATTTACCCTGGAATACAGGGCTAAAAAAAAAAGTGACCTGTGTATTTGACGGGATGTGTGTTTGATACAATCTCACTAATAGGGAAGGAATATTGATATCAAATATGGCTTCAATGCTTTTCTTGGGTGGCCACGTGAGAGATGGACTTCTGCCTGTAGATTGCTCCTCATATTTGGCTTTTTTGTTTTGGCAGCACAGCACTGTGTTTTTAACATTTGGTATTTCTGGCTTTTGAAAGGGAAATGTTGACTGATAACATGGAGGTGTGTGTGTTTGTGCACGTGTGAGCGTGCTTGTATGTGCATGTCGGGGGGCTGGCTCGTGTGATCATACAAGTGAGTGCAGGAAGTGAACAAGAAGTGGAAGTGATCCGGCTTCACCGAGCTCCAAGATGAAAGCCGGGGAAAATTGCAGGGGCCCTTGAAATGCAAGAAGTCAAAGGAGAGATTAAATTCATGCACAAGTCCTGCCCCTCAACTCCACATCTCGCTCCTCGCCAGTAGGACCCTGCTGTAATTCATGTGCAGGATGAAGAAGGCCAGTACAGGAAGAAGAACTAAGATTGGGTGGAAGATGTGAGGGGCTGTGTGTTCCTCTGCTCGCTGCATCCCAGGCATGGCGATATGTATGTAATTGCTGCTCTGCAGCTTTCATGTGGTTGTCTGAAGAGAGTATTTGGGTTGTGAACATGCACATGGTGAACACATGTGCCATAAAATATGCAACATTTGGTTTTTTTGTTTTGTTTGCCGGACTGAGTATTCTCTGTTTCTTCATGTGATGATAGGTGGTGAATGGAGCACTAGGTTTTAAAATTCCTGACTAGTTGAATGTCGTAACTTATCATGGAGATATTAGAGTTGGCAACCGCTCAGAGTGTAGCTCTAATGTACCGCTGATATTGTTTGAGTTGGTCAGGTGTTGTTTGTGGTTATCTGTGTGGGTTTTTGGGGTTCTGTCGGTACTTGAGGGAGAAGAAAAGTTCATTTTTGCTGGTCTCCCTCAACAGGAGGTCAGTGTGCAGGTTGGTTACAAAAGCGGGGCCAGGTGGAAGTGTGTCTGTCTGAGACACTTGAGTAGGAAAGGTTTTGCTGTCTCGGCGGTTTGAACCCGGGCCGGTCGAGGTGGAGGACAACTTCCCCTCTCCATGCTACCCTGCTGCGTTTGTGGCCTTTTCATCGGAGAGTCCGCTTTAGTTGACACAAGGCAACGTGTTCTCTTAATGTTTGCATCCCTGTTAGAAATATTAAATGGTGGTGAGTGTTGGGCCTGGTCAGGTCAGTCTCTCCAGTGGAAACCAGCTTGGTAGTGTGTAACATTTTCCTGAGGTGGCCAGCCAAGCGAGTGTGAACAAAATGTTTGATTTTATGGAAAACTGTGAGCGGCGCTATTGAAGGATGAAGAGCACACGTTTCCTCTGTTCTCGGAGGCACGCAGACTCTCAGGGGGCATTGTAAAACCGTGTTAAACAAGGATGGTTTCTGCCGGCTGTTCGACACCAGGCCCCCTTCCCCTCACCGCCGCTATGTAATCATTTCATCAACTCCCTCGCTTCCCTGTCTTCTCCCTTCGCCGAACAGGCACATAACAAAACGCACTCAGTGACATTGTGCGTTTTCACGCCATCACTTCTGGCACTCGGCGAGACGGCATCCCCTTCCCTCGCCCGCTCCCCTCTGTGCATATTTGATGTGCGGGGTGGCGTCGGGCCTGCTCTCTGATTGAGCGATTCATCATGTTGTCAAGAGGAGGCTACGGCGCAGCACTCTCAAGGACAGCAGGCGGTGGCATGAGAGGGAGCCGCCGCCTTGGCCTGGATGCTTACCGCCTGTGTCAAACACCCCCCCCCCCCCCCGTGTCTGTCGGGCATCTCAAAAAGGGGTACAGAGTTTAAGGTTCTTATCATTGCCCTCCTTATTGAAACATACCCACCCCCCCACCCCCCTCCAGGATGCGAGTAACAGAAAATATTACAGATTTGTTTGTAGGTCATCGGGACACTTTTTATGAAGCACGCCTCCAAAGTAGACTGGCGTACTGACGGGGGTTAACCCTGTCTGCCACGAAGCAGCCTACCGGGCGACTTTTCGTTTATTCACAGCCGCATAAAGTGTCACCTGCAGTTTAGTATTTACTTTAGCCAGGCTGGTCCGGCTTATAGTGGGTTCAGCACTTTGTGTCGAGTCAACAGATAATGCCAACAAAATGGCCCGACGCCACACCGTGTTCTGCCCGCTAGCAGGTAATACGCAGCATCAGTGAGCGCTCCTTAACAAGAGGCAGTAATTACCCAGAAAGATATTGGGGGTGGGGGTGGGGGGGGGTGTTCAGTGAGTGCTCTGTCTGCTGCTCCGCCGCAGAAGAGCTCGTCAGGAACACGAGTGTGTGGAGCAGTTGAGTAAATGTAAAGTTTAATTAAATTTGATTGTTTTAATCGTTCCGAATTCAGAGGCGGGTCAGAACTTTTAATCACAAATGGACCCTAATGGCCTCCTTGTGTGAAGTGCCACTCTACCGCTCATGCACTCGATGATCAGTACTCTTAAATATCTGTTGTATTCCTCTGTCCTACTGTACTGCAACATTTACAAATTAAATCATTGGTGTATTTTTTCCCCTTTATACATGGTTGTGAGGTTTAATGAATTGGTGCCCTTGTGATCCATTGCCCCTCATTCTCACTCTCATTTAACAGGCGTATGACTCACGCACAGGCTACGAAGGCCAGGCCCTTAACTTCAGGCCAGAAAAAAAAAGAAAACTTCTGGGCTTTGGCCTGTTATCAGGTTCTGTCCTGGCTGAGTGTTAGACCTCGTCTCTGTGCAGACCGTTTTAATCGGTGCTTGAAAAGTGGGAAGTAGAGATTTAAATTTCACAGATCAGCGTTGATCAGCCGGCTCCCGTTACCTGTTTTATTTTTTTTTTGCAACCAGTTTTTTCATGCAGCAGCTTGAACGCCGTTAATTAAAATACTCCATTTAGATTACCATTTAGATTTGATTTGTCCTGGGCACGATGTTTAAACTGCCACCGTCGGGTCGTCGGCAACTAAACCGGCACCCCCGCTTCAACCCTTGGGTTGTTGTGAGGGTGTGTGGACACCCAGCAGGCCCAAAAAACAAAACCTGTCAAAGGGCGGATGAGTTCCTCTGTGAGCCAACAGCCATCCACACCTGGAGAGGAGATGGGGACCACCAGGTGCTCCCCTTACTGACACACCATGATGACTCAACCTGTCGAGGCATCAGCTGTGCTCCTACGACCTCCATAGGTTACAGAACTGATGATGATGACTACTGATACACACCAAGCCCTCTATGAATATTTACATTGAACAGTTAATGGCTACATATATGTATAATATATAAACGGCTACATGTATATAATTAGTCATTCGGATGTGTGTGTGAGTATGTGTGTATGTACACACGTGCACACAGAATTTCATGACAATACATACAAAAGGCTGCGTACATCTGTAGGCTTCTCTCGGTTTGCGTGTTGAGGGGCCCCGCTTCTGCGGTTTCTTTAAGTGGCGCGAATGTGACAGTAAATGAGGGCGCAGTAAAGATTTTTGCATCTGAGGAAGTCGTAACCTCGCCGTCCTTTCTGGACCCGTGAAAAGAGGACGACACCTGCAGCAGGGAGCGAAGGTTATTCTGCGCTTTAACGTCACCGGACACATGTCGTGTTTGCATTGATATATTGTCCGTTGACAAAAACTTGTGATTCAGAAATCCCCCACCCACCACCCCCACCACCCCTCCACCTCCCAAAAAAAAAAGAAGAAGGGGGGGGGAAAGCTTTTATTTCTTAAGTGGTACAAAAGCCATAATTGGACCTGCTTTGAGAGGAGATGTCAGCGTATAGGACATCGGTGAGCCGGGTGAATTCTGTTAAATGCTCTATCCACCAGCCCCCCCAACCACCCACCCACCCACCACCATGTCACACCCACAAACCCATCAACACCAGCGCACACACACACAGACACGCGCGCACACACACACACGGACCACCCCCACCCTGCTGTGTGCCAGTGGCTCCTCCACATCCCCCAGCAGGGTCACCAGGATCACTAGCTTTTCTCCAAATGGCCATTTTGGCTGGCAGGTGCATTATACCCTTTATTTTCAGATTGTCTGTGCGCTCCTAATGCCTGGCAGGTTGATTGCTCCGGCTGCCTTGCCAGGGAAAGGGCTGACGAGCACAGCCGGGACCGGCTGAAAGACAGTGATTACTGTTTTCCTTTAAGCCTGATTGAGGCCCTTGAAAGGAAAGATTTTAACCTTCCCCTGTTGGCGCCGGAGTATGGCCGTACATTGAAATGGCTCGTGTCATCAACCCAGTTCTGTAAACTCATCAAAGCATCCAATATCCTTCCTCTCCCCAATCTCCACCCCAGAAAGGGCCAAAATCACTTTATGGACAACGTGACAGATGACATTATCATTTAGATTATCTCAGTAGGAAGGAAAGGCTGGCATGCGTCTCTCTCTCACCGTAGATTAACTACAAAACGCACACCAAGATAAAAACCCAATCGGAAACCTGGCAAATATTTTCCCGAAACTCATCAGTTTTTTTTTTCTTTCTTGGTATTATTTGTACAATGTAGGTGTGAGCTATTTTACTGAAATGTGTTTTCCTAAAAAAAAGCATATCCACCATCCGTGAGCTGGAGCCGGTGTGCAGTTTGCCAGCTGGTCGGGGCCTACGAGCCGTATTTTGTCGTACATTCTCTGAGGTTGAATAGCAGTCGAGAGACCCCCCGCCGGGGTGGTAATTGCACAGGCTTGCCGTTCGGGGAGAAGCTTGTCTGGGGGCAGTCATGCAGAAAACCCCTGTGCCATCCTCATGCCACCTCCGAGGAGGACAAGACAATCCCGGCACCGCCATCTGCCTTTACACCCCGCCGTCAGCTGGCCGGACCGGCAGGATGGGCCTTAGGCAGCTGCTCCACGCCCTCTGCCCCGCTGCCCCTTGGCCTAGAAGGGTGCAACTTGTTAGCAGGACACGGTGGAGATGGCTACATTGACAAGTAGACTCCCTGTTGAATGGCCGAGGTCTCATTAACAGAGCTGGCTGGTGGGATGGGGGTAGGGGGACTTTGACACCCGCTGTGTCATCGCCCTTCCACACAAACGACGAACCCTCCCTGCTGTAGAGGAGCAGCTTCTCTCTGAAAAGCGACATTGTGCTCGCAAACCAAACCAGCGCAAGGCAGAGGTACAGAATTTGTCCGCCGCCATCGCCGGCTGGAGGTTTGTTTTTTTGTTTTGTTTTGTTTTTTTTTGTTTTTTTTTCGATAAAAAGAAATAATGGCTTGTGTTGAAGATGAAGTCCCCAAAAGAAATGCGACCTCTCTATACAGGACCCACTTTACATATTCATCTCTCTTGTGTTGTTACTCTGGGATGTTTCTTATTTTCACTCTCGATTTTTTGGTTTACTTGCTGTTCAAGCACAAGTGAATCCTGAAAGAAAAAAAAATGAAGCAAAAAGATGTGTCCTTGTGCTGTCGTGCTGTATGAGCGTCGCAAAAGTGGCCTTTTCTAACGTGCAGCATTTCAGCCTTCAGTGGCTGATCATTGATTAAATCCTTCGAGGTTGCAACTGTCATTCAGAACCATTCTAACCAACCCCATTAACAGAGATCCCTTTCTGGTTGAACAGAGGACGAAGAAGAGGAGGAAATTGTTCCGCCACAACCAGTGCTCGAGACCCAGACTGAGAAACCTATCCAAAACGAGGAGGAGGAAGGTACTTTGCCTGTGTATTTGCAGTGTATAGCTAGTATCCATAATCCCATCTCTGTAAACATGGATCTGTCTTCCAGGAGCTCGGCGATTGCATATGTAAGTACAGGAGCCTTGTAGTACTTTAGTTCTGTAAGGTAGTCCGTGTTATTTCCAGTCATAATTACCACAAACAACAGGGTCTGGAATACAAGTCTTGTATTTCAGATGATGTTCACCTGTCTGTCTGTCTGTCTGTCTGTCTGCCTGCCTGCCTGTGTCTGTCTCTAGCACCGCCACACGAACTGACAGAGGAGGAAAAGCTCCAGATCCTGCACTCTGAGGAGTTTGTGACTTTCTTCGACCACAGCACTCGCATTGTAGAAAGAGCTCTGTCTGAGCACGTGGACGTCTTCTTTGACTACAGCGGCCGTGACCTGGAGGAGAAAGAGGGGTATTTTAACTTTTTTTTTCTCTCTCTCTCTCTCTCTCTCTCTCTCTCTCTCTCTCTCTCATGAGGTTAGTCTCTGAAGGAAGAAGTGTTTTTTGACGCGATGTGGGCTTCTTCTGTCTTTTCAACAGTGAAATCCAGGCAGGAGCGAAGCTCTCTCTCAACAGGCACTTCATGGACGAGCGCTGGTCCAAGCACCGAGTCATTACCTGCCTGGACTGGTCCCCTCAGGTGAATATATCACGGCTCCCTCACAGGCGGCCCATCAGCGGGACTCATTACGCCGTTCTTGACTCGTGGCCATTATAAAAACATCGATTCATAAATATCGCCTTTTTTGCCCGACGGTCTTAAACGTCTCCGCGTTTGTAAAATGTTCTGTGTCGAAATTGACGTGTAACGTGCACAAAACGGTGCTAATTGCATTTTGAAATAACTTGCCTCAGCAGAGCGCTAATTCTTTATGATTACGTTGCTCGAATTTGACAAGAATCGGTTTTTTTTTTTTAGTCTCAAGTCCCAAGGAACTGGAACTTATGTCATGCACAAAATGTCATTCGGTGGGAGGCCATAACGATTCGTTTCCTCTCGTTGTCCGTGCTCATTTAATGCACGCTTACGCGATGACTTCTGACGTTGATTGAACACCACCTCTTTGTTAGAACGCTTGCTCGCTTAGAGCAGTACCCGTACCCTCGTGATTAGAAAATGGCTTCTTCACAAACTGTACATTGCAGTTGCTGTGTGAAAGGCAGCGGTGGTTAATGGTTTGTTTACATGGTTGTGTTTCCAGGGCTTCTCTAGTTGTCGTCTCAGCCATTTCTGTCCATATTTTATACATGTGCACCGAGGGCTTCAAGTTCAAAAGGTCCTTGACGATCTGCGGTTAAGATGCTAAATGCACTCCTCCGAGCACTTTCAGAATCGCTGTTTTCTGTTTTTGTGTAAAAGTTATGAGCGGGAATACGCGGGGTGGGGGGCAGGTTTTAACCAGCTGAGAAGTTAAGATGTGGGTGGTTATTCATTACAGAGGGGCAGGCCAGGCTTACTCACATGGAGCCATGCCTGGGGCCTGGGGGGCATGTCTGCTTCCTCTTGACATTCATTTGCATTGACTTTTTTTTTCCCCTTTCTGTCACCAGTATCCTGAACTTCTGGTTGCCTCATACAACAACAATGAGGACGCTCCTCATGAGCCAGATGGTGTGGCCTTGGTGTGGAATATGAAGTACAAGAAAACTACCCCGGAATACGTCTTCCACTGCCAGGTACCCAAAGCAAGGCAGAGCTTTTCTATACTCCCCGACCCTTCCTATTGCCCCTCCTTCCCAAATCTTCCTTGGTGGCTCGCTCTCTGACGTGTGGAACGCTGCCAATGAACCTCTGCCCAATCCCCCTTTTCTTCCCCTTTCCTCGTCCCTGCTCTGCTCTCAAACCACGTCAGCCCTCTCCGAGGGCTCCGTTTGTGAGTTCACCAGGCTGGCATCCACCCCCACCACATGTATCTGCAAATGCATGCTAGTGAGGCGCCGGTGAAGACCTGTGGTGCAGAAGCTGACTGGAATCGGAGCGCTGCAGCAGGATTAAGCTCACAGGACTAGGAAAGTTATCGTGTGCATCTACACAAGGGCCCTGTGTTGAGGCAAGCCAGCAGGGAGAGCAGCAGAGCTCCTATGCTAGCCAACCTTATTATACAGGCTGCCCTGAGGGTCCCAGACCAAGACAAGTTGAGTAGAACCACATGTTGCTGCCTCCAGAGCGGATGTGTATGCAGGCACATTGCTCAGATGAATAAAACTGAACAGAAGTGTGAACGCACTTTTTTTTTTTCCATGCCTCCAAGTGGGCTTGAAATGAGATTTTCCTCACCCGTGTGTCATAGTTTGTTTGTTTTTTGTTGTTGTTGTTGACAAGAGTGTTGGCTGTTATATAACTTAGAACATGAGCGGAGGTAAGGTCAAAATGAGCAAGGCTGTAAAAGTTCAAGCGGGCCACCTAGAGATTCATTGCCCCATGTCATGATAAACTTGTATGAATAAATGTCGGCATAATCCATAAATGATGTACCCTATCAAACAGCCACAAAGGTTTTTCTGTTTGCACTTGTCAGCATTAAGGCATGAGTCATGGAAAACCCAAGATAGTTCAGCATTAAATGGAAGCGAGCAGCATGCTCCGCTGCCGCCGGGCTCATGGCTGCATTAACATAAATGGTAGGTTCTCTATATCGAGCTATTTCGAGGGAGCCTGTGGTGGGTTGTGGCCCTGCAGTACTTTCTGGATTGGATGTGACAAGGCAGTACATTACCTCAAACCTGTCGCTGGACTGTCTCACTGTGTACTTGTTCATAACCTGAGACGCCCAGTATGCCTAACCCCCCCCCCCCGCCCCCCTTTCTCCCCTTCCGCCAGTCTGCCGTTATGTCCGCCACGTTTGCCAAGTTCCACCCTAATGTCGTGGTTGGGGGCACCTACTCCGGACAGATAGTGCTGTGGGACAACAGGAGCAACAAGAGGACCCCAGTGCAACGGACTCCCCTGTCAGCGGCAGCCCACACGGTACAAACCGACAAATAACTGTACTCGCCCGCTGAGGCCAAGTGAATATTGTGCGGTTGTAAACATGTCTCCGTCTCCTCTCCCCCCGGCAGCACCCGGTGTACTGTGTTAACGTGGTCGGCACCCAGAACGCGCATAATTTGATCAGCATCTCCACTGACGGCAAGATGTGCTCCTGGAGCCTGGACATGCTGTCTCAGCCACAGGTGACCTGACTACGCATACGGGTTTTCTTTCTGTTTACTTCCTGACTTTCAGGTTACAATAATTGTGCGAGCAGTTCACGTAGTGTTGTGCCTTACTCCACCCCTGCTCTTTTTCTTCTCATGTTTCTCTTCCGTTTATGCTAAATTTCAAACATGTTGGCAACCCGGTTTAGTATGTCTTACCTAGCAGTAACCTTGTTTTTGTACAACTCATTTTTCAAACTCAAGGAAATTAACTTTGCTAGCTGTGTCACTGCGTCTGTGCTGCCAAATTCTTAATGTCAAATGTTAATACTTTATAAAGTGCGAGTTGAATTTAGATTATGCATTAATAAACTGTCAGGTGATTTTTATGAGTTGTGGTTGGCATGGGGTGTGTTCACATAAAGGCTGAGCGGGGAGCTTGTTACGGATGTTGTTCCACTCCCCCGCCCCTCTCTCCCAACAGGACAGCATGGAGCTGGTGTTTAAACAGTCCAAAGCTGTAGCTGTCACCTCCATGTCCTTCCCTCTTGGAGATGTCAACAACTTCGTGGTGGGCAGCGAGGACGGCTCCGTCTACATGTCGTGTCGTCATGGAAGGTATGTTCACAAGCGACCGTGGCCCCCAGTGTCACCACTGGACAGCGCCAGGAAACCAGGGAGGCTTGTTAAGGCCCATACAGAACCGCGGGTCAAATAAATAGAGCCACCCCTCACTTCTCTACGCAATGTGAATCCAACACTTGATCTCGAGCTGTTTGAGGTTTCACTCCTGCCCAGTCATCCTGTTTTACTTTTCCGCCTGTCGTTTGGGTTTGTAAAGGTCATTCAGCAGAAAACGGGAAACAAATCAGTTTTTCCCCCACTGTTTCTCTCCTGAGGGTGTTTGTAAGAGTAAGAGGGTTCATTTAGATTCACTTGTACCAGGGCTTAAAACTGCAGTTTTACCCACAGTGCTTTCATTTGAGACTTGGTGGTGCTCCACCGATCACATGGTGAACGGTCTACCATTCAGGAGAGCCCTGACTCGATACAGCGCTGCCAGTGAGTGGCGGCTCTACCTGAGACTTGGCACTAATGTCCTGTAATATAGACAGAGACCAGCTTCTGCAAAGCAGAATCACCTCTGTAATTGGGGGAATAATTTTCCACCTCATTTACAATGCTATGATACACTCATCCCAGTTAATAACGCATAAGCATCACTCACGCTGAGTATTTACCTCTCTGGGTAATTATCAGAGCCTTCGTGTGGTAACAGCTCTGCAACATGTGGTAGAGAGGCTGTAGGCACTGGCTCACTCACCGCCCAACTGGTAAACACATGACAGAAGTGAACAATTGATGTGAGCGTGTCAGACAAAGGTCTGCCAGAGCCTGTTGCGTTCCCTCATGCCGCACGTTGCGCCCAGCGGATTAAATGAAAGGTCGAAGGTGAACTATTTGGACCGAGACCTTTCTTTTTTGAACGTAATGAGAGTTTGTTTAAGGCATAATCTTTTGTGTGTTTGCTCATTTTCTCATTTGCCCTGTATGTGGTCCACAGCAAAGCAGGGATCAGTGAGATGTTTGAGGGTCACCACGGGCCCATTACTGGGATTCACTGCCACACGGCTGCGGGGCCGCTGGACTTCTCCCATCTGTTCGTTACCTCCTCGTTTGACTGGACCGTCAAGCTCTGGAGCACCAAGGTACGAGGTATTTCTTTCAGTCCCCTCAAGCGGTTGGTATAGACAGTAGGTGCCAACGTTAACGCAATATTTTGTCTTTTTTTGAACCCAAAATGATCCTGCAGAACAACAAGCCGCTGTACTCGTTTGAGGACAACTCAGATTATGTGTACGACGTCATGTGGTCCCCGACTCACCCTGCGCTGTTTGCTTGTGTGGATGGAGTGGGCCATCTTGACCTGTGGAACCTCAACAACGACACCGAGGTACCGCACACGGCTACTGTCAGACAGTCCCACTCAGTCTGCTGCTCGCAGTTTATTTTTAAATCAGTGGCGTTACCGTTACGTGATAGTGCAGTTGAGAAGATTTATTGGAGAAGTTTAATCTGAACTTTAAACTGCGTTGTCCCACAAATATCACGTAACTTTGACAAAAGAGCAAAGATGGCTAAATGTTCACCATGATGGATTACCTATCAAGCAAGGTTGAAGTCTCTGCAAGTGGAGTTTCACATTATACTAAACTGAATGGAAGTCTGGTAGGTAGGAAAGCTGCTTTTAAAAAAAATCTAAAACACAAAGCTGAAAATGATCCAGAATAATATAAAGTGTGTACAGTTTTTTATAAATGGGCTGAAACATTTAAAACCATCTGTATGGTATTTTTCTCCGTACACTTTTGCTTCACCCAATTGCAGCAACTTCGAACCATCGATTATAATCTGTTTCGATTGTCCATTGCCAGTCCTGTTCTTTCTAGACTGTTCTGTATACCTGACTGACACGGCGGTGTTTGTTTCAGGTGCCCACAGCCAGCGTCACAGTCGAGGGTAACCCGGCCCTCAACAGGGTCAGATGGACTCATTCTGGCAGAGAGATCGCCGTGGGGGATTCTGACGGGCAGGTCCTCGTCTATGACGTCGGAGAGGTGAGCAGAGCACGACCCAGCTTTTCATTCATTTTCCCATTTTACTGTCGTGGTGTTTTAAATTGCAAACTTTTGATTAGCTGATCGCTCTACTGCAACAGAAGTTGATTTATACAGCAGCGTTTCCCAACCCAGTCCTCAAGGAACCTGCAGATTTTCATTGTAACCCTGCATAGGTACCTGCTTGTACTTACTCAACCAATCATCTCATAGCACTTAATTATGCAAAGTGTGCAACATCTTACATAATTCATTGCTGACCGGTTGAATCACCTTAAACGGGTACCTATTCAGGGTTGCAAAGAAAACCTGCAGGATAGGGGGTCCTTGAGGACTGGGTTGGGCAACACTGGTATACAGCATACAGCGGTACGGCATGAGACCCAAAGTATATACCCGTCTCCGATTTTAATACTCTGGTTTGTGGTAATTCCTTAGACTTGCCCAGGCTTGGTTTTAGGGAACGGGGGTTACAGCCCTGTGGTTGAACCTGTTCAGTTGGTGTGGACAATGATCAAATTGGTTTCAGAGCATTGCCCCCTGGGGTCCATTCCACACTGTTGTTTGAGTGGGAGTTACGTATGTGTGGCAGCTATTGGCTGCAAGGCTGAGGGTTGAGATGGCAGCTCTACCATAGCTCTTATGCAAGAGAAAGGTCGGGGGTCCCCGTGATAGTTATGAGATTGCCTGTGATCCTATGGCCCAGGAGGGGATAGTGGACCGTTTCAAATTCCACTCATTTTTGGGTTTTGTCCCCCCCCCCCACAGCAAACCGCTGTGCCACGGAACGACGAATGGACCCGCTTTGTTCGCACGCTGGCTGAGATCAACGAGAACAGGGATGATGCAGAGGAACTGGCGGCTCAGCGCCTGCCCGCCTGATCTAGTCTCCATGGACATGACATTACAGGGACCAGAGGCGGGCTAGTTCATATCGACCCTGCTCTGACGGATGCAGAAGACTCGGTGGCAACGCAACTAGAGGAAAAGATGAGATTTTGGTGGCAATGTCAAGGAGTATAGAAGTATTTCTTTGTAAACATTGTAGTTACACCTAGCGCCCCTATTTTCTTTAGAAAACTGCCTTCTCGATTGACTCTTCCAGAGCCGGTCTTTTGTGGGCTGAGATGAGCAACAGGGCTGTCAACCTCAGACACCACCAGACATTAAGCCATACTCCGAAATAGACACCAATTGTTATTTTTGTTTCAGCCAGGTGCCTTAAAATTCAATTTTAAACTCAAGTAAGTGATCCCATCTGTCTTAAATCCATATTACAGCCTCGTTTCACCAATCACTCAACTGTCTCAGTTCAGATACGTTAACCAATCATCGCTGCTCATTGACGTTTAAAGTCGTAGTAAATCTCTCACGTCCTTACTACACCCAAGAATGTAAACATCTCGACTGTAGCTCGTTTTTTTTTTCTACACACCTTGAACCTGGAGGATCCAATTTACTTGTTTATAAAGTTATGAAAGCAACTTTTCCTTAATGCAGATCTTTGTACAACTGTAACGCTCTTAAATCAGGTTTGCCACTTAGTTCATCAGTCCGTCTCGTTAACGTTGGAGCACTGAAGGAAGCGAGACCGCACGCCACGCGTGCACAGCGGTTGTCGCGGCGCCTGCGCCGCAACCCGAACGTTTCATCTCCGTCATTCAGAGTCTCGCTAAACTTTGTGTCAAATTTGAGATTGTAATTTTCACACAATAAATTTAAAAAAAAATCCCAAGAGTTCGGATGATTTATTTCAATAAAATACAGTGAGTACATTTAAATTATTTCCTCCGAAGCCCTGGTCATGATTTCAAAATAAACACTTTGAAAACATTTGTACATCCTCTCAAGTCTCTGAAATGTGACCGACACAAGCACACCGAGGCTGCACACGCCACAGACACACACAGTAACAGTCCGTTATGCCATAATGTCCCTCCACAGAAGTACAGTATGTACAACAATCATGTGCAAGCTTTGCAAAGAAGAGTTTAAAAGCCAGAGTCATGCAGCATTCTACGCAAGACCGCTGTCGCAATGCATATTAACGAAGCCGGATGTTTGTTTTTGTTTTTTCAAATAAAACTTTTGGAGGGATACGGGCGGGTGTAGTTTTAAGGGCATTGGGCTCGAGGTACATGCGACCCTCGCCGTCCGCACGGCGAGAGGAGAGACCGCTCACGAGGCCTGCGGGTCCTTTTTTGGCTCGGTGGCGCCGATCGCCACCGCTCCAGAAGACTTGAACTTGGGCAGGTGCAGACCAAATTTGCTCTCTACGCCGGCAAAGGTGGCGGCGGCGAAGCAGTAGCCGCCCACATGGTCTGCGGTCACGGAGGGGAGGTCCTCAATCCTGGACTTAGGAGTTGGCAAAGATCCAGTGGGACGGCTGAGGGGGGGGGGGGGGGAGAGGTTTTGTTTATCACTACGGGCGGATGACGCCGTCTGTAAATAACGCACACCGAGAAACAAAGCTGATGCGAGTGCCACTTACTGTCCTCCGAAGTCGATGTACAACCATCTCTGTAGCAGCTCGTAGGTCACCAGGGTTACGCCAAACTGAGGCGAAGATCTGCAGACGCGGGCTACCGGGGGAAAGATTGAAAATTACCATGCAGTGTCTGACAGTTCTCTGCTGGATTCAAGACAATAATTACAGAAGCCACGGCGAGTCTCATTTCCCAGTCATGAAACCACTTATTGGCCTGCAACGTGTGTTTGTGTGTGTGTGTGTGTGTGTGTGTGTGTGTGTGTGTGTGTACCTCCCGCGCCCTTCCACAACGCCCTGAAACCTTCCTCCTTCAGGATCTTCCTGAAGCAGTCGGTGACTCCGGTGTACGTGGTCTGGCCCGCCCGAGCCGCCACCTGGAGCCTGGTCTTTACGACATCAGCAGGGGTTACCAGCGAAGCGGCCGGCACACCTTCGGAGACGTTTCACAAACCAGCGTAATGAGGCACTATGCACACAAGGTATCACACGGGGCTTGAACTGGGGACGGCTGCACGGTATCAGGAAGGGACATAAATTCGCTGTACAGACACTGCAACCGCTCCGGGAGTCCGGCGTTTTAGCATGTAGTAAAGAAACACGGTAAATATGGAAACCTTAAAATGAAAAACATTCCTTGGAACAACGGATCATACGGGGTTCGACCCCTTCCGCAATCATCGTGGGGGAGGGAGAGAAAAGGAAAATGGGTTACTGTATGAATGCCAATGCCGAGAGAGCCGGAGGTGTCCGGATGTATTCGTTACCTGCGATGGCTCCAGCGGTGAGCAATTGCGCCGCTCCCAGCCTCCCCTGCTCATCTGCCAGCTTCTCCTTGGTGTGGGCGTACACGGGGAAGTAGATGGCGGAGAAGGGGATGTCGCGCAGAAAGCAGGCTTTCGCTCCCTGACCCACAAACACAAAAGAGACTCCCTGTACTGCCGAGCCACACATAACGACACCTGCCGGAGCGCTCCGGCAGACATGATGAAATGCAAAAGCTCTTTTGTGATTACATCTGAGGGTGGTGGTGATGACGCTCAGAGAGCTCTCAGACCAGCGGTGCACTGTGCAGGTTAATTTCATAGACGGCGCAGTGAAGCACAACGGTCTCGAGATCTTCCCTCCTCATTCTGTTTAGTGCCCCACTAAAGCCCCGTCTCCACTGGAAGTACAAATCCCGGGCTCTCAAGCCCAGCCTATATTTTCTGTTATAAAATATGAGAGGGCTGTGGTCCCACTTGAAGGGGTGGAGGCAGCCGGTGAAGCAGCGGTGTGGTTATGCCTTAGAGATTATCTGGTTTGGGAGCCGTCTGAGCCAACCCACAGGGGGGCCCGGGTGGTTAGAGTAGGAGCCAAAGACCCCCAGGCAGAGCTGCCGCCCTCGGCCTCCAGA
This sequence comes from Lampris incognitus, assembly GCF_029633865.1. NCBI lineage: Eukaryota > Metazoa > Chordata > Actinopteri > Lampriformes > Lampridae > Lampris > Lampris incognitus. The sequence continues at coordinate 5,030,432 of NC_079221.1, forward strand.
GAGCTCTAAGATCAGCCCACACCTTTGCCTCTCTCTCTCTCAGTCAGCATTACCATGGAACCCAGTCTGCTGGCTCCATCCAGCAGGAGGAAGTCAGTTTTTTCTTTAACAAGCTGTCTGCTACTCATTAAAATATGGACTATGTACACATGACTCAAGATGTAAGTAAACCCATGAGGACTTGGAAGGCAGCGGTAGCAAAGCATGATTCCTTGCTAATTTGCTGTTGGTTGTTGGCCGCGCTACCTTTTGCACATTAAAGACTGTTTTGGAAAATTGCAAACAGTCAGTAAAAAGTTGTGCAATCTTCAAATTCCAGATTCTGATCTCAATTACGCCTCGTGCACATTCAAATGGTTTAGCGGGGACGGTATTGTATCTGCGACCTGGTGTGAAAAGCAAGAAAACGCCACTGAGGCGGTATCATTAAAGAGAAATTATTTAGATAAAAATTAAAGTCCAGTAATGTGTACTGCGGTCCATGAAATCCTGTCATGAGCCCAGCAAATGAAGTGTGGCGTGTGTCTTTCGATGCCCTTGTCTGGCACTCGGCAGAGGCCGACGCTGCGGTGCACATGCTGCTGGAGAGTTTCTGACCCACCTTGTAGAGGCCAAAGAAGCCCAGGTCTCTCACAACGTTCAGGGCGCTGACCCGGGGCCCCGTGGTGATCTCTCCGGCCACCTGCAGACGGATCTTTACAATCTCAAGAGGGTTGGTGAAAATAACTTGGGAACCTCCAGCCTGCAGGAAGCAACAGAATTAATGAGATGACAAACACTGCATATGCCGTTGTCGACAGTGTGTGTGTGTGTGTGGGGTGGGGGGGGGGGGCAGGGGTCGGGGGTCTCTAAAGAGTGTTTCCTCTGGTTCAAGCGAGTTTACCTTCTTACCATATCTACGGGTGAATTTTAGATGGAGATCATTTAGATGTGCTAGCGTTTCATTCCGGGAAGGGGTTTCCAAATCGTTTCAGCGAGCTGTAACACAAGAGATACTGTTACCCCTCCCCCGCCCCCCGCCCCCCACCCCCCCCCAAACTGATTTCGTGCTGTCAGAAAATGGCCTTGGCAGAAGGAGAAAAAAAGCAGGCATTGATAGAGAAACCAGCGGGGTCAGGTTGGAACAGGCACCGGGTACGGAGGAGCCCCGGCTCATGGTTGGGAGGCTTTGACCCCGGCACCAGCCCTCTTGCCCCCTTCCCTTCCCCCGAGGCACCTCCTGTGGAAGGGTGAGTGGCCGAGCCTGGCCTCGCCCCGCACACTTCCAACAATTCACCCCGTTCCCAGGGGAGAGCGGTGAATCACCCGGGCGGCTCGGGGTCCAGGCCGCTGACGCCCCGAGGCACAGCACCCTCTGACTCAGGCACATTTATCACCCTCCCCAAATCTAATCAGGCCCCGGGATGGTTGCCGGTGACATTCGGGGCAGGGGTCTTATCTGTAAACATCCGAGCAAAGGTCTAAAAAAAGCTCGGGCACATTTAAAGTCATTTTCCAAGTGGAAGGGGAATATCCGCTGCTCTGAAGATTAATGCCTTCATCTCGTCTGTGTTGATCTTTTATCTTCGGCGGCGTTCTCCTCTGTCGGCACGGCAACCAGACGTCGTAACTCTTACGAAACCGCCGTGCTTGAGGCCGCAGGCCAATTTATGTGACGTGGCAAAAATAAACACCGCCTTTCACAGAACAAATCTGCAGAGAAATCAAGGCGCGACGCGAGATGACGCTCGTCTAGTTCTCTGCGCTCGGCATGGACGGCGGCGTCCTCGGTCTCGGTCGGCGTCCCTTTCTGTGGCGGGGGACCTGTTCTGCGCGGTGCCCGTGGGCCCTGAGGTATGTGCTGCGTTGTCAAACTTAATCACGCTGAGCCAGAACCAGCTCCATCTAGGACCCTCCGGGGCCTCTTCCTCCGATTACACCCTGACAGGGGTCACGACCCCGCGGACCCCCGCTCGTCCGCGAGCGAGCTCGGGCTGTGCTCCCCGGCCCGTCTGTCTCACTTCCACACCCGCGCCGGCTGAGGGTTAGGACAAGAGAATTAAGCGCCCGTCTTCCGATGCACTTAGAAAATGCTACGGCGTGGTGAATCGAACATGAATAACGAGGAGCCGGCGTGCAATAAAGCACAACTGTTCAACTCCGGCTGTAAAGTGTTGTCAGTTAAACTTGGCGACTTCGACTTTTGGAAAGGACAAAAGGATAATTATCTCACCGCGTTACTTCTTAAGCCGGTCTATTTCCTGTCTTTTTCAAGAAACGCCTCTTTTTTTTACATTTATCCCCCCCCCCCCCCCACCCATAGACAGAATCCCCCAACTAAAACTTACACATCCGCCAGCGAGGATCTCTGCAGCCAGGGGAATGGTGTCATCTTGCGAGGTGAACTTGTCCCGTACAAAGTCGTTCATCTGCGGAGAGGAAACGGGAGGGAGAAGACGGATGACACACGGCGCTCGCCTCGCCCGCGGCAGCGATCGGACTCGCAGCCGTGTGCGTGTGTGTGTGTGTTTATCATCCACAGTCGATCATTCAAAACAACTCTGCCGAACACTCAGCCGCGGTGCGGAATGACTTGCCGTGAGTTTGATAGCCTTCTCGGGGGCCACGCCAATGAGCTGCGGCAGGAGACCTGCAAAACATTTTCCGCAGACACCATCAAAAAAACACCAGACATGGAGAAGAAAACTCTGGCCTGAGATGAATACACTTTTCGTTTTTTGGCTGAATGAATAAATCCACTGAGAGTTAGTACAAGGTAATCTGCAGGATTCTCGTCAGTGTAAAACAAACCCATAAATATTTACAGATACGCCTGATACTTCTGATGCACCAGCCTACAAAGGTCCCATTCAATGTGAACAAAAGTCCAAAATATGACACTGTCGGTGTGTATGGGCTCGGCATGGCTGAGGCCTGAGCCCTGAGCCCTCTGTAGCGGGGAACAGAGAGCGCTGTGTGGTCACAGGCAAGAGTCGGGATGGGGGTGCATGTGTGTGTGTGTGTGTGGGGGGGGGGGGGGGCGCTACGGCGGCGATAACCACCGTACTGTTTCACCCTCTGTCCTTCATCGTGCCAGATAAACTTCAGAAGGAGCTGCCGAGTGACCGCTGCTGGTGTCCAGCCAGAAAACACCCAAGCGTGTCTGTCTCTCAGTCAATCGCCCCCTCATCGCGTGGAAGAGATAGACAGAGGGAAGGGGGGATGGGGGGGGGGCAGAATAGAGCAGAGTGGATTGGAACAACAGAGAGCTGCAATGGAGGGTGCAGCAGTAGATGGCAGTCTTGACTTCCTTCATATGAGCAGCCCCTGGGTGGGAGTATTGAGTATCAACAGCCTTCAGCACCATTATCGCTACGCTGGCGGAGCTACATCAGACAATGCTGCTACATGAATCTGGCTGGCCGTTCTCCTCCAGGAGCTGCTACATGAATCTGGCTGGCCGTTCTCCTCCAGGAGCTCTCCCAGGTATTGAAATAATGAAAATGCGACCCCTGGGTGTTGCTGGCTTTATTCGGGGATGAATAGGGAGGGCCAAAGGTTTCTGGTATCAATTAGTGAGCCATGCTGTTGATATTAGCACATTGACAATGCCCCAGTCCGCTCCTATTAGAACCCCCCCCCCCCCCCCCACCCCAACATGACCCACATGTATGCCCCAATTCCGGGTCCCACTGCTCCGCGTTACCTCTGTAGAATCCGAAGACGCCCTCGTATCGGAGTACTTTCTTGGCACAATCAAAGCTGTTCTTGTACATCAGTTCTCCTACGAAGGAGCCTGTGGACCGCTGGTTCTGCATGCGGGTCTTCACCAGGTCGATCGGGTACACAGCCGTTGCACCGGTGGCTGCAGAAACAAACAAACCCATCAGTAAACCAGCGACGTGAGGCCTGTGCTCCATGCCGCTAAGACTTGGCGCGAGCGCCCGACTTAACCGGCATCCGACAGTGTGATCAGAAACCTTGCGCGTTGTAAAGCCAGCCGAGACGCATGCATGTAGCTGTGAAACACAAACGCGGGTCAACCGAGGGTGTTCAGAGCACAGAGGTAGCTTGGAGCAACCCCCCCCCGACCTACCCCCACCCCGCACACACGTCCCTGGCGCACAATGACCACCAAGCCATCCAAAGTCCTCTGTCAGTGTCTGACTCTTATAGTGACACTCATTCATTTACCAAATTACCTTGTGTTATGATCACTGCACTGAAGGATGAATACAAGTTTGTGTGTGTGTGTGTGTGTGTGTAGAGACTAGGTGAAAACAGTTATTAGGCCAGACAGAGTAAGGAGTCTGCAGACTGTGGGAAAGCCGATGTGTCGAGTGTGTCTGGGGAGGCGACGCTGCAGCAGATTGCACTAAAACCTGCTCGCTGTCAGCCGCGCCGGCTTGCCTCATCTTGTCCGACATCAAAGGGGCCCGTAATGACTCGGCTCTCAAACATGCAAACAGCTCTGGCAGCGTTCATTAGTGCGGCGGGTGAGAAAAGCTTTATTATCACCACAAAGAGCAGCGTTTTCACCATCACTCATAACACCTCTCTAACCATGCCTACGGCAGCCAGCGGTGAATTAGGACTGATGACCCATTTGTGTGGTTTGGGTCAGTGCACATGAACACACAACCGCATGTGCATGCATGCACATGTATGCACACGCACGCACTCGCACACACTCACGCACACAAAGCCACACAAAGTCCCAGTCTGTTCCTATCTCAGAGGCAGTTATGTCAGAGGTTCCTTGTATTAGTTCCTTCCAGTGTAATTAGACGGAGATTCCAGAGTGCGGTTCCGGAAGATTTGTGTCATTCCAAAGCACCGACTCCAAAGACAGCCTGGAGCCACCAGTGGCACAGCAGCACAATGCCGGACCCTCAGATCAGAGCCCCTCTCCCCCACAGCACAATGACCAGCCCCGGGGCCTCAACGCGCCAGTCTGCCCGGCTAGGGTTACCCTTCAGTGGGCCAGGGGCTGTGCTGCAGACATGTCACTCACCTCCAGCGATTGAGCCCAGACTGAACCTGTAGGCAGACTCAGCAGCTTGGAGCCAGATGGGCCGAGACGTTTCGTGAGCGTGCTGTACAGGGGGGAAAAGACACCAGTGGTCGAATGAATCTGGAGAAAGACGAGGGATCAGGACACTAACCATGAACCGGCTGGCTATTAAACTATAGCAAACCAGATACATTGTGGAAAGGAAAACGCTATGGAGCAGTCAGCAGGGGAGGAAGGCGATGGAATGTAGATATGTCATGGAGGAGCATCTGAGTCATCAGCCAGTATTGTGCGTCTCAGAAAATCTGGCTTCGAATACAGTAAACGATTGTGTAAAAACACAGGGAACTTTTCCAGGGATGCCCTCAGTTAGTCTGAGGCTAGCGAGAGGCTATGAGGCTAAGGGGTCTTCTTTTGATTTTCACAGCTAACCATAATTTAACTTATCTGCCTGATCTGTGGTTTGGAGGTTGATGCCGAAAGTGGAGCCCCCGCTGTTCTCACCGATTTGTAGTAAAACAGAAAAACGCCACGGGCCTTTTCCGTGTACAGATAAGAATCTACATGAATAACAGCCTGAGTAACACTCAGTCAAAGTGCGTGCACCCTGGTTGCAGCAGTGAGCAACTTCTCCCAGACCAGACCAGACCAGACCAGACCCGAGCGGAGGAGAGATGGAGCAAAGTAGACCAAAGCAAGATCAGGCCTTTACTCCTTCCCAGCTGCTTCCACTGAGGGTTGCATGCTAACAAGATGGAGGTCTTGATCAAAGGGTTTGAACAATTAGCCTACTTCCACTAAGGGCAGACCTGACAATTGCAACATGTTCTTGTTGCCCCCCCCCCCCACACTCCAACCCACCCCGGGAATTGAATTCCAGACCTCCAAGCTGAAGTCCCAGGAGCATGAATGGGCTAAAGGTCTGACCACAGCCTGATATGGAGAACCGAGTCATCCGGCAGCGGCAGGAACCATTTTTTTTTCTTTCACATCCACCTCAACATCCAACTCCCCCCCCACCCCCCAACCCTCACTCTGTTCCTGCTCTAAACAGACTTTGCCCAAAGGCTCCTAACACTCCTGAAGACCCAGGCTGATAAAAGCCTCCTATTAGCGTCTCAGATGTGTGATTGCGTCTGATGTGTGTATCTGGCTACGCTGAATAAAATAGGCGAGCCTTTCACGGAGAGGAGCATCCCAACAATCCATCCCTCTTTTATGCTGATAATTGGCGGACTTTTATCTGAGAGTTTTAGTAATGCACTTCACAAGGGAAGAGAAACACGGGCGCTCCGCTAATTCCGTCGTTGGATATTTTCCCTCTTGCTCCTCTCCGAGACGGCAAGCCGAGGAATGGGGGGGGGGGGCAGGGCTGAGATAAAAGGCCGCGGGGGAGGTGAGGTGTATTAGAGGTGTCAGTCAGGCTACCTGTCTCTGGGCCTCGGCTAGGTGGTACGGCATGGCGCCTTCCTCCAGCGGCGCTATCCTCTCAATGTCCGTGAGGTTCAGCCGTCTTAACACAACAACAGCGGGGGGTTGGGGGAGGGGAGAGAGAGTTCGCTGTGTAAGGCCGTTAGATTGTTTTTTTTTGTTTTTTTAAAGAAAAAGCCGTGCATCTATCGCAACGTAGCAGCAGGTGATGTAAGATTTTCCACAGGACCTTTTTACTGCCTCATAACTGAACGTTACTGCGACTTTAATATGAGTTTACATAAACAACGCACAAACAAAGTGGGAAAGATGCCCGTGGCTCAGTCAGTAAATGAAAGCGTTTGTTTTTGTCGTTTTTCTGTTTTTTGGTTTTTTTTAACCAAACGGGCAAGCCACAAATATTCCCCACTGGCCTGACGCATCATAAAGTCTGCATCTATGTTTTATGTTTGTCTTGTAAATCAACCAGTGGAGCCACTGTTGTTAAACCGAATTACTAATAACTTAGAATTTACATCCAGTAAATGGAGCCGTAACATATTTATTCCATTCATGGACTCGCCAGAAACAACACCGCTTCGGATAAACATTCTGAGTCAAACAGAAAGACGCGGGGGGGGACGGCGGCAGAGAACAAATGACACTGCCGAGCGAAGCGTGCCCAAGAACCGAGCGACGGTGAACTTACCCGGAGTGAGAATGGAGACCGGACAGCTGGAAGAGGATGTCGATCTCCATCGGCGTGATCTGGCCAAACCTATTGGCGGCGTGAGTGAACTCCTCTGCATGGGGACAGAGAAGGAGAGCGAATAGTGTCACACAAAAGACATCGCTCAACGAGGACCACGCACGGCATGCTCACTTATCTGTCACACAGGAGGGTCTGCAGCACCATGGTGCAAACCATAATGGTTACCTTCCATCCATCCATCCATCCATCCATCCATTACTGTTTTCCTCCATTTGTTTTTCAGCAGGACCGGGGTCAAATTGTATTTGCAGACCCATTTTATGGTCTGTTCAAGTTATTCGGGGTGCCCAATGGGTGGAGTTTCCCCACAATTGATAGTAGAATGTGGGGCAGTTTAAACAGTCGCAGGAAGGTACCCCTTTTGCATTTATTTGTTTTGGGTTTTTTTATAAACCAAAGAAAATGGACCTCCTTTTCAGTAACAAACTGCTTCACAGCTCTCACCCTGCTGCACGCATTCAGCACCCAGAGCAGCAGCAGCAGCAGTCTGGGTGATGTAAACCAGTCTTTTACTGTACGCCGTGACTGGGGATTCAGCATCTGCATTTAAAAATACCCACACTGCTGTTGTTGAGGACTGCGGTAGTTCCCGCAACTCGCCAAGATTTCCCCCGAGTAGTGCAAGAATTGGAATTGACAAATTCCCCGGTCACGAGTCTGCTTCTCTTTTCCGTGACTGACAACTGATGTGATACCATCTGATTTGCTTGGGTGCACTAAACCCAAACAAACTCGCAACTCCACGTGAGTTAATGCAAATATTTGCCAATACTATTTGACCCAGGTCTATTATACGGAAGGTAGACCACAGAGAGACAGTACGGGGGCAATCTACGGTATGCACCGCTATGGGAAACACAGGAAGGAGGAGATATGATTGACAGGACGACTACCAGCTCCACGGATCTACATGTGTGGGAGGGGTGAACTGATTACCATGGGATGATATTCATTTACCTTATCAATTTAGTGTTACGGTATAATGCCCCCTGTGTTCCCTGACACCAGTCTGTCAAGAAAGTCGAAACGTGATGGAACAGCCACATTTCATATTACATATGAAATGTACACAGTCTCATTTTCAGTGGCATCGGTGTAGCTCACGAGATGCTTCCAGAAGACTTGCTGGGGCATACCTTTGGTGACCAGCATGTCTTTGTACGTGCCGGCGACAGTGCTGTAAACCTTGCTGACCAGCTCCATATTGTTAAGCAGGGCGTTGAAGGCGTTGAAGTAGGAAAAGCTCACCAGGTGAGAGGTAGTTCCTCCTGCAGCCTGAAGAGAAAATGCAGAGCCTGTCACTCCCTTCAGTGTTTCAGCATTTAGGCAAAACCTACAATCTGTTTTCTGCTGTTGCCATCTGATGTATCTCAAAATGCTGAGACATAAACCGCTCGTGAACGTCACAGGCAGTTGTAGGGTTTCGTGTCTCTCAGTATATGACCTTCTCCTCCTGCAGCTGAAGCAACAAGTGCAGTTCTTTTTGTCCAAACTCACCGAGACCAAATTCTCCTCTACAAACGAAGTCAGCATGTGGTGTCTAGTGGTGGCCATGATGTCGCTGAAGTCCAGTGCAGTGATGGTGCCGCTCTTGTTCTTGTCCTTCTGTAAGAAAGCCTGGCGGGCATGCTCCAGCTGCAGCTCCTACGGCAAAAAGAGAGGAGAGGTCAAACAGTTAGCGGACAAAAGAAGCGAGAAGCGCGGGGCTCCCGTGATGAGGAGCATTGCCTTACAAGACAGCGGTGAGATGGAACATTAGAAATAGAAAGTATAACGATATCAAAGCTGGACGCTGCTGTACGGATGTGGAAGTCATCAGATGTGACAGTGTTAGACACTGGCTCTTGTAATCACCACCGTCTCTCTGGAGACTAATGGAAACCATGTCCAGTGAAGTCTGATCTCGGACCAGAGCCGAGCGGAATGGCACACTGGAACGGGCGGCAGGTGTGTCCGGACGGAGATGATTCGATACGACAGCCATGCAATCAGGAGGGGATGCAGAGGTTGACTGACCCTGGGTCAAGTCTGCTGTCAAAGCTCATTGCGTATGACCAGAGGACTTCTCCTCTCATAGTGCAACTAAGTCACCCTACTGTGGAGTTTCCTCTTCTGTATACCCCGATACTGACAGTTCAGTCAGTCGCTTGTTGCTAAAAATTAACTCTCCAACTGTTTGCTGATTGTAGTGTTGAAAATGATGCATTAAGTAACGATGCTTGACCGTCACCTCACAAAACAAAGACACGAGCTTCAGGCGCACTTCTTTGTCTGCACTCACTAAAGTTTGAGGTGCAGTCTGGCCAAGGAGCTGAGGGAATAATGCAGTAACCACAAGGTGGCAGAGCAAATATTGCCCGACCCATTACCTCAACGTATAATCCAGCAAGGAATGTCCACTTCTTTTCAAAGGCTTTCTTAAGTGTTTGTCCCCATGCCGAGGTCATAAAGAGAAAAAAGCTCGTCAGATCCGACTATGGCCGGACTCGATGAAGCAGCAATCATTGGCAACGCTGTCTTCGGGAGGGGGGCGGAGTCGGCTTGTGTTCGTCATGTGAATGCGTCTCTGTGTGTGTCGGAAAAACAGTGGTTCGGCTTGGATTCGCCTTGTCACGAAAGTGGGGAGGCGTCTCCTTCGAGACTGCCGGCCGGAGAGACGCAGTTGGCGAACGCATGCAATACGAGGGTGGGTGTTTGAATTAAAATAGGGATCAATTGGCCACTAAATTGGGAGAAAAATCAGAAATAAATTTTTAAAAAAAATAAAAATAAAGAGAAAAAAGAAATCAGCTGAGACTTAACAGAAAAACAACAGAATAATATCGTTAGAGCTCCAACGAAAACCTGTACACGTGAGGGTCTTTGGTGAAATGGGGGGAAGCCCTAGTCAACTGTGATAAACCACAAAGTGCTCTGAGGGATCCCACACTGTAGTGGAGTTGTGCAGCTCTCAGACCACCCAGCGTCTCCCCGAGCCAACAGCCCTCCTCGTCAAACCAGAGGCCTTCGTTTCCATAAAGCTTCTACAGAGCGGGGGTCTCGGCAACGTTCCGGCAACTACCGATGAAGGGCGGCATTATGTGTCGTAATACGGCGCTGGGTCATAAACCAAGCAACCGCAATAACTCAGAAGGGCTTTGCGTTCTTTGTACCTTACCTTCCTGTAGGACAGGTGAGGCTGATGCATGTCACATTGGGGTCCCTTCATTTAGGCGGTGGGTGTTATGGAATGTAGCTTCTCATATTGTGTATTTGTCAAAGGATTTCTCAAGCAACAACAGTTCCATATCGGCTTTTTTTTCCCTTAAATTTCCTCCTCTTTCTCCGAGTTGTATCCGGCCAATTACCCCACTCTTCCATGGCGTTCTGGTCTCTGCTCCTCCCCCTCTGCCGATCCGGGGAGGGCTGCAGACCGATACATGTAGAGTCGCCAACCGCTTCTTTTCACCTGACAGTGAGGAGTTTCACCAGAGGGACGTAGCGTGTGGGAGGATCACGCTATTCCCCCCCAGTTATCCCTCCCCCCGAACAGGTGCCCCGACTGACCAGAGGAGGCGCTAGTGCAGCGACCAGGTTAGGGACGCCTGACCAAGCCGGAGGGTTTGAAATCCCCGTGTTGGTAGGCAGCGGAATAGACCGCTACGCTACCCGGACGCCCAGTTTCACATCATTTTGAGCCAGGATCAACTGTTTTCTACTCGGTGATGTTTTTATTTTTATTTTTTTACAGTACTAGTGTTTGATTCCTCTCCTTATTTTGGCATTGTTGTTTCAATGCGAGGGGTCGGGCTAAAAATGTAGCACTAACTTTAAACTTTGGATTCATGTTAGCTTGTAAGTTTCAGTCACGGTTATGTGGTTATAACGCGAGAACACCGCTGACTGGACACAGGCGGCCGGGTTTGTGTGCTGTACACGGGCCCTTACCTGTAGAAACTGGGTGAACTCTGGGTAGCTGAGACGCTTCTTTCTTTCATGGCCGAAGTGTAGCCTGATGAACTCACAGTCCCAGTTGAAGGGGATGTGGTGGTGCACTGTGGTCTGGCTGAAGATGTCACGCACATTCTCTGAAATATTGTGAAATTAATGAATAATAACAAGGGGTGAAGGGGAAATCATGCAAAGCGCTACTATTTTTGGAAGTCTGTCTCGGGATGCGCGAGAAGCCTCTCTGATATGGAGGAAAGGAGTCAATATGAACTAAGGAGTTGAAATAGGGTGTCTGACCCCCCTCCCTTTACATTGCGAGGGCTTCGAGTTGACCCAGGAAGTTCTGTGTATAAGGACTGCTCTCAATTTCGGTCATCTTCATGGAGGCCAGTTCTACACAAAGTGCAACGCAAACCCGTGTGTCAGACCCTGCATCTCCTGGTTTGCGACGCGCTCCGAGTCATCTCACTTCTCGCCATACTGAACTAGTTAATAACGCGATGTTCCTCACAGCTCGGCCAGTCCTCCGCCCTGCGACGAGACCTCGAGAGTACGAGCAGCTGGCGTGTGCATCGCTTCACCGGCTCCGGCAGCCCAGCAAAAAGAAACACGACTACCGCCACATTCACTGCCTGCACGTGCTTCAGTGAGGCCAGAATCACACATTCATCCGAGTAATGCTCCCTCTCACACACACACACACACACGTTCTAAACCCACGACATGCCTCTTTCTGCCTTTTGCCTGCATGAATCAAGTATCATTCATGTACTCACTTTGATGAATTACGCTACCGTCTTAGATTTTATATGTAACATGATGCTTAGGGTGTTTTCACACTTGGTCCGTTTCAGCCCTCCAAACGAACTCCGAGCGATTAGTCAGCATTTTCTGCGCATATGTGAACACTCCAAAACTCCAAACGAACTCAGACCCCTCTGAATCGAACCCAACTCAGACCACTTCGGGAGGTGGTCTGAGTTCGATTCGATTTTGGTCCGCGGTTCGGTTCGCTTAATCTGTGCCTTGTGAACACGAAGCGCTCTCGGTTCACGTCGCCCTTTGCTGTTGTATTTCCGCCCTCTAGGCTTTCTGTGGACAGAACTGGGACGTTCAAAAAGACAAACAACACGGAGTCATGGCGGCAAGTGAGACTCGCGGAGGAGGAGCAGTTTGGTCTGAGGATGAAACTACTGCACTGCTCCAGATATGGAATGAAGAACAAATCAAACGACAACTGTCCACAATGCACAGAAATGCCGAGGTTTTCCTTCAGTCTGCAGGTCATATGAGAGCGAGGGGCTTCGACAGGACCACCGCACTGCAGTGCCGCGGCAAAGTAAAAAAACTACCTCAAAAGTACTTGACCACACGCAATCAAATGAGAAAAAGGTCTGAGCTCCAGAGTACCTCTAGTAGTGTGAACAGAAAGAGGACTGAGGCCCCATCAGAGCTAGCGTGGACCAGAAAGAGAACTGAGTCCTCTTTCCAATGAACTGCCAATGTGAACGCAAGGAGAACCGAGTCCCTTTTCCGTTGGTCCACTTTTTGGTCCACTTTTAAGAGGACGAGTTTGGTTTGTTTAAAGAGAACTATATGTGTAAGCGTGCGTAGTCTCCTGCTGATGAGATGTGCAGCAGCAGCAAGCGCACTCCCACGCCAGCGAGCTGCCGCCCGTCTCAGAGTACATACCGAATGAGATGTCTCCTGTGCCATTCTTGTCAAACAACTGAAAGGCAACGATGAACAGGGCATCTGGGGAGCAGAGCACGGACTCAAATGCCACAAACTCCTGGAAAGAGATCAGTCTGTTTGGACAAGAAAGAAAGAGCACTATCTGAAACAGGGACACAACTTTATCAAAATGAGCAAAACCAGCACCACCTCATGAACTCCATGAATTTCACCAATTAACACCCTATGAACCGAGCGGCAAAACCCCATTAACGCTCAGGAGCAGACATTTTAAAAAAGGACAGCGCCAACATTTTTTATTTTGTGGTGTTTTCCCCCTCTTTTTCCCCCCAATTGTATCCGGCCAATTACCCCTCTCTTCCGAGCCGTCCCGGTCTCTGCTCCACCTCCTCTGCTGATCCGGGGAGGGCTGCAGACTACCACATGCCTCCTCCCATACATGTGGAGTCGCTCGCCGCTTCTTTTCACCTGACAGTGAGGAGTTTCACCTGACAGTGAGGAGTTTCACCAGGGGGACGTAGCGTGTGGGAGGATCACGCTATTCCCCCCAGTTCCCCCCCTTCTTCGAACATTTGCCCAGACCGACCAGAGGAGGTGCTAGTGCGGCGACCAGGACACATACCCACATCCGGCTTCCCACCCGCAGACACGGCCAATTGTGTCTGTGGGGACGCCCGACCAAGCCGGAGGTAACACGGGGGATTCGAACCGGCGATCCCTGTGTTGGCAGGCAACGGAATAGACAGCTACACTACCCAGACACCCAGACTGCAGCCCTCTAAGTATGAAACTGGTAAACAGGACTGTGTGTGCATTTTTCATCCAGGCTAACCAATAATTCACTTTAGGCAGCGCTGCTCTTTCCTGGACTTGTATTGAAGTTATTTGAGACTGATTCTGCAGCACTGCTGAGGACTGTAAAAATAAGGGATCTTATCTCATCAGCGGCGGTTTTATCGGTCAACAGTAGTGCAACACAGTGATAAAGACGGCTATGGAGTCTGTGTAAACATCGTTGTGATAAATCATTAACGGTCCGCCTTGCTCTCTCTAGCTGTTTTCTTTTTTTTTTTCTTTTTGGTAATTTAACACATCCAGTAAAGCTTTGGACTACAGATTTAATAACTTACCCTTAAACAAAGCTCAATAGATGGGGCACTAGAGGGCAAATGGTTTTCTAAGGCCTTAAAGGAAAATTAAAGGATATTTTTTACATACTAATGTTCGACATATGCGTCTTTGATCTGAAAATATATTTTTTTGGGGAGTGGGGGGATTTTCCCCCTTTTTCTTCCCAATTGTACTCGTCCAATTACCTCACTCTTCCGAGCCGTCCCAGTCGCCGCTCCACCCCCTCTGCCGATCCAGGGAGGGCTGCAGACTACCACATGCCTCCTCCGATACATGTGGAGTCGCCAGCCGCTTCTTTTCACCTGACAGTGAGGAGTTTCACTAGGGGGACGTAGCACGTGGGAGGATCACGCTAGTCCCCCCAGTTCCCCCTCCCCCCCGAACAGGCATCCCGACCGACCAGAGGAGGCGCGAGTGCAGCGACCAGGACACGTACCCACATCCGGCTTCCTACCCACAGACACAGCCAATTGTGTTTGTAGGGATGCCCGACCAAGCCGGAGGTAACACGGGGATTCGAACCGGCGATCCTCATGTTGGTAGGCAACGGAACAGACCGCTACGCCACCCGGATGTGATCTGAGACTATGTTAAGAATCAGGTGAGACTGTAATGTACGGTCTAGCTGTTCAAGAAAAACATAGCAGAATGGAAACGAAATGACCGGGGACACAAACTGCACATTCCAGTTTCACCTGCTTCATAGTTCACTCAGCAGCCAAAGAGGCCTGAGGAACAGTGTTTCCCCTACGTTGATTCAGCAATGGTGGCCCCGGCCTACAGGAGAATGAACCCACTGCTAAAGTAAAGCAACGACGATCAGAAAATAAAGAAATCACCTTAGTGTTTACCCACACCAAAAAATGTGTAACAAATAGACCATTATTAGGCCCCCAAAAAACAACAAGGTTTGTTTAAGCTGCAACTGAGATGTCATAAACCCACAACGATGCCTGTCATCACTGCTATACAATGTCCCTCAACACACACTAAGAAACACTAACAGAGAGAACAGTCATTCATTCATTCTTTCATTCATTCATTCGTTATCCAAACCGCTTATCCTTACTTAGGGTCACAGGATGCTGGAGCCTATCCCAGCAGTCACTGGGCAGCATGCGGGGAAACACCCTGGACAGGCAGCCAGTCCATCACAGGGCCAATACACACACACACACACACACACACACACACACACACACACACACACACACACACACACACACACACACATGCATTTAGTACGGTGATTCACCTGACCTACATGTCTTTGGACTGTGGGAGGAAACCGGAGCCCCCGGAGGAAACCCACGCAGACACGGGGAGAACATGCAAACTCCACACAGAGGACGACCCCCAAGGTTGGACTACCCCAGGGCTCGAACCCGGGACCTTCTTGCTGTGAGGCGACCGCGCTAGCCACTGCGCCACCGTGCCGCCACAGAGAGAACAGTGATCCTTTAATTTATCAATATGCAAGATGTTCCGGAACAACACAACATTTACCATGCTCGCCTCGTAACGTCGCCACAGGCTCTTACCCATCTTTAGTGGTGTCAGCTACTCCGGCAATAAGGTCCACCGTTTTAGGGTTATGTTGAGGCTGTGTGTGCAGACCTAGGTAGCTCTGTACAAAGTCCCTGGGGCTCATGTAATTCTCGCCATCTTCCACCACACTTGCATACTGCAGGGGAGACAGACAGCAACACAGTGGGGACCGACATATAAGTATCTCACCCCATATGGAGTATCAGTAAGACAGAATGATGATTTGTGCACAGTCACCAAAAGCTTTTAACGTGTAGTAGATGCTCAATACAATGTGAGGGAATCTAAAAAAATAGGTGATTTGGTCAACAAGTTTTCTTTATGACAATAAGATCTTGGTTTTGACTGCCTGGCGTGACGTTTTATGTGCCAGTCAGCCCAACTGATTCTTGCTTTTTTTAGCTGTATTTGGTGTGCTAGATGAATTCAGTGCTTTGAGGCCAACCAAAATTTTAAAAAAATAGTAATAAATAATAAGAATAATAAGAAAATAATGACGCCAAAACATCAATTTTTTCATGTCACTTGGCTCCTCTCACTTCCAACATTTTTGTCAGGCACAGATATCAGAACATCTTTGTGATTTGTACTGAATATTACAGATGCACCAGTCAATCAGCTGGTAACTGCAATAGGTCGATTTTTAGCTTGATTGGCCATGACCGGTGATTGGCCGGTCAGTCTCATCCATCCATCCATCCATCCATTATCCAAACCACTTATCCTGCACAGGGTCGCGGGGATGCTGGAGCCTATTCCAGCAGGCATTGGGCAGCAGGCAGGTAGACACCCTGGACAGGCCGCCAGGCCATCACAGGGCTGACACACACACTCACACACACACTCACACACACACACAAGCACACACATACGCACACACATTCACACCTAGGGATAATTTAGTACAGCTGATTCACCTGACCTACATGTCTTTGGACTGTGGGAGGAAACCCACGCAGACATGGGGCGAACATGCAAACTCCACACAGAGGATGACCTGGGACGACCCCCAAGGTTGGACTACCCTGGGGCTCAAACCCAGGACCTTCTTGATGTGAGACGACCGCGCTAACCACTGCACCACCCTGCCACCCCCACTCGGTCTCAGATATATCCAATTCTCAGCCGGTCAGATACATGCATGCGCCACACGATGGTTCACGTCACACACAACGTGGCACAGACAGTAACGTCACGGCCACACACACACACACACACACACACACACACACACACACACACACGCGCTAAAACATGTCATCGTAAACAGTTGTTCGCTTTGGGAAAGTAAAACATGTTAGACAGAGTGGGATATACTGCAATTCATTTTCACTTGGATTTTATTTGCACAAAAAAGCTGTGTCCAGTAACCTTGAGCACTTTTTTATTCTGAGATTTGTTTGAGTGACAGAAGGTCCTGCAACCTGGTGCAGTTTTGGAGAAAATATTACAAAAAAAAAACTTATTAAAAGTTATTTAAAAAAAAGTAAATGTTTTATTATGAACATACAACTGAAATTTCCATTGAGGAAAAGTTACAAAAATGTTTGTGTATGCTGTCAATTATTGTTCTTAGAAAAAAAAAACAAAAAAAAACAAATTGGAAGTGGCGAAAACCGGAATCAGGTCAGACTTAAAAAAAAATTATTTTAAAAATCGGAATCGAAAATTGCAATCGTTGCATCTCTACTGAACACACTTGTACACTTTCTCTTAAGCTGATAATGGGATATACTTTTCCTTAACTATTTCAGTTAGTCCAGTTGCTTACAGAGCTCAGTCACAGTTACAAAATGAAATCAATTTCTCATATTTGTCAAACTTTCCCTTTCCTTTCGCTTAAAGTAGTTATGTGTTGATCCAAAATATCAGATTAAGAACATTACATGCAATGGAAATGGTGCACGTCATGTAATAATAGATGGTAATCAATATTTCCTACAAAGTCGTGTCTATATGTTCCCTATACATACATATTTGTCATAGGCAGTAAAAACTAGCATATAGCTCAGGAAATGTATTTATGTGAAGCAAAACGTGCAGCCAAACATGCAGCAAACGTGCAGCCTGTGGTGCTTAAGCTAAGCTCTAGCCTAGGCTTTAAGACGAAAGGCCATTTTTAGTGTCCGGATTGGGTTTCAGTTTAAAACAGAGATAGCTCTGGAAACATAAGCACTGCATGAACTGGCAACAGAAAGGCCAGTTACTCGGAACCCAGCCAAGCACAGATAGAGAGCGAGAGAGAGCGAGAGAGAGAGCGAGAGAGAGAGAGAGGGAGAGGGAGAGGGAGAGGGAGAGAGAAAGATTCTCACCGAGTGTTTTTTAAAGCTACAATTCAGTGCACACTCCTGAATGAATGGTTTAAGTGAAAGTATTAATTCCAACCAATTTATTAACACATTTCTCCATCATGTAATTGTGTGTCCATTCACCCTCGCAGGATCGCTCAAGTAGTCCTTGATTAAATTATACAGCCAGTCTGAATAAGCATCCATTAATTAACTCCTCTAGCTGAATTTCTACTAGAAATTAGCGAAGCCGTAACAGTGCAGTGGCGGAACCGTAATGCAGCTGCTGGCTCAAATAGAGACAAGTTTACACTCCAAACAAGACCTGTGGGGGGTAAACAGGTATGCACACCAATGTCATGAATTTGTCGCTTTAAAAAGGCAAGTGACCACTCAAGTTTCATATTAAACGATAGATCATGTGCAGATCTGAAGCACAAAGCACATGCCACAAGCATGAGGGCAAGTCAAGGGGAGATGCTTTGTTGAAGGAGATCCTAAATTAGTACAAGCTTTGCCGTGACCTTTCCACTATGTACTGTACCCGTTTGGAAACCTAGCATAAACTACACACATTATGAACTGTACCCTTCTGGACACTTAACATAAACCACACACATTATGTACTGTACCCTTCTGGACACAACATCAACTACACACATTATGTACTGTACCCTTCTGGACACCCAACATAAACTACACACATTATGTACTGTACCCTTCTGGACACAATATAAACTACACACATTATGTGCTGTACCCTTCTGGACACAACATAAACTACACACATTATGTACTGTACCCTTCTGGACACAATATAAACTACACACATTATGTACTGTACCCTTCTGGACACAATATAAACTACACACATTATGTGCTGTACCCTTCTGGACACCCAACATAAACTACACACATTATGTACTGTACCCTTCTGGACACAACATAAACTACACACATTATGTACTGTACCCTTCTGGACACAATATAAACTACACACATTATGTACTGTACCCTTCTGGACACAACATAAACTACACACATTATGTACTGTACCCTTCTGGACACAATATAAACTACACACATTATGTGCTGTACCCTTCTGGACACAACATAAACTACACACATTATGTACTGTACCCTTCTGGACACAACATAAACTACACACATTATGTACTGTACCCTTCTGGACACAATATAAACTACACACATTATGTGCTGTACCCTTCTGGACACCTAACATAAACTACACACATTATGAACTGTACCCTTCTGGACACCTAACATAAACTACACACATTATGTGCTGTACCCTTCTGGACACCTAACATAAACTACACACATTATGTACTGTACCCTTCTGGACACTTAACATAAACTACACACATTATGTGCTGTACCCTTCTGGACACCTAACATAAACTACACACATTATGTGCTGTACCCTTCTGGACACCTAACATAAACTACACACATTATGTACTGTACCCTTCTGGACACCTAACATAAACTACACACATTATGTGCTGTACCCTTCTGGACACCTAACATAAACTACACACATTATGTACTGTACCCTTCTGGACACCTAACATAAACTACACACATTATGAACTGTACCCTTCTGGACACCCAACATAAACTACACACATTATGAACTGTACCCTTCTGGACACCCAACATAAACTACACACATTATGTACTGTACCCTTCTGGACACTTAACATACACTACACACATTATGTGCTGTACCCTTCTGGACACCTAACATAAACTACACACATTATGTGCTGTACCCTTCTGGACACCTAACATAAACTACACACATTATGTGCTGTACCCTTCTGGACACCCAACATAAACTACACACATTATGTACTGTACCCTTCTGGACACCCAACATAAACTACACACATTATGTACTGTACCCTTCTGGACACTTAACATAAACTACACACATTATGTGCTGTACCCTTCTGGACACCTAACATAAACTACACACATTATGTGCTGTACCCTTCTGGACACCTAACATAAACTACACACATTATGTGCTGTACCCTTCTGGACACCTAACATAAACTACACACATTATGTACTGTACCCTTCTGGACACCTAACATAAACTACACACATTATGTGCTGTACCCTTCTGGACACAACATAAACTACACACATTATGTACTGTACCCTTCTGGACACCTAACATAAACCACACACATTATGTACTGTACCCTTCTGGACACAACATAAACTACACACATTATGTACTGTACCCCTCTGGACACTTAACATAAACTACACACATTATGTACTGTACCCTTCTGGACACCTAACATAAACTACACACATTATGTACTGTACCCTTCTGGACACCTAACATAAACTACACACATTATGTGCTGTACCCTTCTGGACACTTAACATACACTACACACATTATGTGCTGTACCCTTCTGGACACCTAACATAAACTACACACATTATGTGCTGTACCCTTCTGGACACTTAACATAAACTACACACATTATGTGCTGTACCCTTCTGGACACCTAACATAAACTACACACATTATGTGCTGTACCCTTCTGGACACCCAACATAAACCACACACGTGATTAGTCTGGTTGTGTGCAATGTGTGACTTGCTGGTTGTCCCATTAGCTGAAGCAGACGTGGCTTGTGTGAATGACAACCTTACCTTCAGAAAGATCCTCTTCAGGTCCTGTGGGTCTGCTCTTCTGGTTGCCTGCACCTGTAACAGACGAATGGACAGGTGCTGTTTAGAAAGGGCCGGGGTGTCGAGACGAGGCTCCTAGAAACACACCGAGCTGTCACGCAGACGAACCCACGCGACTCAAACCCAGAACCGTGCGCAGCAGAACCCAGCCGGCGGAACCGGCCAGCCGCCGGCTGCCTTCCTCACACTAAGCCGGGGAAGCCCGACATGAACAGAAGCCAGACTTGAGTTCTGCAGCGACCGATACGGGACGACCGGCGGACGCCACGTCCCAACGGGGGGGAGAGAGGTAGAGGGAGAGAGGGAGAGAGTCTCTCCCCCCCCCGAGGCCGGAGGAGACGCGCCGGCGTGGAGAAGATGCTGACAACCACAGCGCAGCGCATTTGAAAAGAAGTTTTGTTGTTTTTTTTAAAAGAGAAACGCACACATCCGCGGCGACTAGCCGTCCACCACGCTCGATAACACCGACACCGACGTCGCGGCTTTTAAAACGAATATCCGATCAGAGAAATATTGACGGGAGTCACCTTGACCGCCATGCTGCGTGTGACGTCACCTACAGTACACCAGCGCAGGCGCCGCGCGTGTGGTGATGCGAACCTGCGCGAGTCCGTTGACGGGGGGTAGAAAAGGAGAAGAAGAGTCTGTTTGGAGGGGGGGGGGGGTAGAGAAGGAGGAGAAGAAGTCTGTTTGGAGGGCGGGGGGGGGGCGTCAGAGGAGAAGAAGAGTCTGTTTGGAGGGCGGCGGGGGGGGGTAGAGAAGGAGGAGAAGAAGAGTCTGTTTGGAGGGCGGCGGGGGGTGTCAGAAGAGCCTGTTTGGAGGGCGGCGGGGGTAGAGAAGGAGGAGAAGAAGAGTCTGTTTGGAGGGCGGCGGGGGGGGGGGTCAGAGGAGAAGAAGAGTCTGTTTGGAGGGGGGGTAGAGAAGGAGGAGAAGAAGAGTCTGTTTGGAGGGGGGGTAGAGAAGGAGGAGAAGAAGAGTCTGTTTGGAGGGCGGCGGGGGGGGCGTCCGAAGAAGAGTCTATTTGTGGAGGGGGGGGTAGAGAAGGAGGAGAAGAAGAAGAGTCTGTTTGGAGGGCGGCGGGGGGGGGCGTCAAAAGAAGAGTCTGTTTGGAGGGGGGGTAGAGAAGGAGGAGAAGAAGAGTCTGTTTGGAGGGGGGCTAGAGAAGGAGGAGAAGAAGAGTCTGTTTGGAGGGCGGGGGGTCTTCACCGTATTCGTGTTTCCACGCGTCTCGTCGCTGGGCGGGATGCACGGCGTCCGTGGTTAGAGGACCCGTGTTGCGCTTCTCGCGGAATGTCCTGCGCACTTCGGGGTCGGACGAGGACGCAGCTCCCCGCCTGGCTTGTGGGTTGTGCCCGTGTACCGAGTGTGACCTTTGGGGTTTTATTTAATTGCCGCCCTGTTCAATTCATGTCCATTCAAAACTGTACTGCAGACTCAGGGTCCACAACAGACAAAGGCAAATAGGTAAAAAATAAAAACACAGACAATACACAGAGTAAACACAATAAAACAACATAAACGGGACGAATCAGTGTGTCTATACCCGGGGTCCCACTGCCGGGGTCGGCAGCGTAACCGGTTGTTTTCTTGCCCGGTGCGGGATCCGATACGGTGTGTACTGCGCCACAAGGCCACGTCGCTAACCGCTCGGCTAAAGGGTCAGACCCGTTAGCCAGCTAGGGGCTAACGTGCCTTATTAGTAGTTTACATTTTTATTAATTATTTGCTAAATTAACCTTCGAACGTGCGCTTAGAATCCTTACTTGTGCTCTGCTCTGCCCCCCCCCCCCCCCGTTGTTTTCCATTCGCGCACAGACGCTACGAGCGGATCGTAGCCATTTTCTCATATCCGTCACGATTTTACTGTTAGCTAGCTAGCTAGCTAGCGCCGTCGATTTTGCCGCGCTTTTAAAGTGTCCTTTTCCTGTGTGTCACACGCAATGACCACCCGAATGGACAAAATCACACACTGATGTTCCGCTCCGGTGTCCCGCCAACCGCGCTCCTCCACAATCGCGAAATTTAAGCATTTTATTTCGTTGATTATTATTATTATTGATTATGTATTTAAATGTGCTGTGTGCATTAATTAATTTTAATTTTTACATGATGTTTAAGTACTAATTTTCACATCATCACTGGGTAATTGGCGGGGGGGCACAACTTTCATTTGGGGGGGGCTCGCCCCCCCGTAGCGCCGACACTGCAAATACGTAAACCTGCAGTGAAAGCTAATTATGGGGGAAATTATGGTAAATTAGAGATGAACGTGTATACACGCTCTCGACAGAATTTAGGTCGATTTTGGTGGACTGGCGGCCTGTCCAGGGTGTCTCCCCGCCTGCCGCCCAGTGACTGCTGGGATAGGCTCCAGCATCCCCGCCACCCCGACAGTGGCGCCACCAAGGGGTGGCCAGGGGTGGCCACCGTCACCCTGATACTATCCCTGGCCCCCCTGCTGGCCCCCCCAGCCACGAGTCGCATATGCAGAATATGCTTCTGATTATGCAGAATATGCTTCTGATTATGCAGAATAAGCTTCTATCTGATATCTTACATTAGGTGCTGTTCATTTAAATCAATAATGTATATTTTTCTTAACTCTCATATTGACAGTTTTCCACTAGCCTATACAGTATACTGCAACAGCAGCATAGAATTCCCGAAATTCAGTCATGGCTTTTGGTTTTGGTGTGCCACCCCAAGATTTTCAGTGGCCCCATTTGGCCACCCCGATGAAACATTTCTGGGGGCGCCACTGCACCCCGAGAGCAGGATAAGCGGTTTGGATGATGGATGATGGATGGATGGATGGATGGACGTCTGGGTGAAGCGTTGGTGGATAAACACCCTGGCATTCCTCCGCCTAAGAGTGAGGGTGGTTAGTACAGTTAATCAAATGGAAAGACGTCCAACCCAAGCCACATTACTTTTGTTCGCCTAAAAGTTGGTACATTCACCTCTGCGTGTTCAGGAAACTCTTTATCCGTCACCAAAGTAATTCAGGGGAGTGACTTTAACAGCGTCCCAAACTAAGTCACACGTACCCCAAGTTCAGAGGTCAAGCAGCATGCATCCCCTCCATACAGACACGGTTTATTTGCCAGTGGATTCTAAAAGGTATGGTGTTCAGGGAAGGAATAATACAGTGCTGGCAGTGTAGCAGGGGTGAAATGATAGTGGTTTATTATAGTGGCTTAAACATGACTGGCTGGGTCATTCATTTATGCACCCAGAGACTGAATTGTCGAGGCTAGGATGATGATACGGTATTAAGTGGATTGTCTTGCACTTTCCTCTGTAGAGCCAATTCACTTTTTTTTAAAGCTAAAACTGTACTGGGGTGTCTGGGACTCATTTTTTAAGACAAGCTGAGAGCTGTATTTTCATTAGCGTCTGCTTTCATCCAGCCAGCCTATCCTACTCTCAGGGTCGCTGGACCCTATCCGTTGCTTTTATGACATTGTGGCGAATTCGGGGGGGACAACGCAACCACAGGAACGGCCGCGGCCGGGAAGCGAACCCGTATCGCCCGCACCGCAGGGGACATCGCTAACCGATAGACTGAAGGGTCAGACCCGCCAGCCAGCGGCCAGCGTGTCTTCTTATCCATGCACGTTACAATATCCTTATATGACAACATATTATGGTTCACACCTGTCGTGAAGATATAATTTTGTATCGATTTGTAGAAAATAATGTAAACTACTAATAAGACACGTTAGCCCCTAGTTAGCTAACGAGTCTGACCCTTTAGCCGAGCGGTTAGTGACGTCGCCTTGTGGCGCAGAACACCCCGTATCGAATCCCGCACCGGGCAAGAAAATAACCGTTTGCATTAAGTTTAAAGATAATAGTCCTAACAGATCGCAATTTCTTCTGTTGGTATACTGTCTTTTAATCACTATTCCCTTCCAAATTTGCCCCTTATCGCCTTTAAAGTAAACGGTCATTTGTGTTGACGTTAATTAAGTAATCGCCTGTCAGCGGGGACTTAAAATAACCCGGAACCCGATTGAAACGGGTTGTCATGGTAACCGGTTATTTTCTTGCCCGGTGCGGGATTCGATATGGGTGTACTGCACCACAAGGCGACGTCGCTAACCGCTCGGCTAAAAGGTCAGACCCGTTAGCTAACTAGGGGCTAACGTGTCTTATTAGCGGTTTACATCAGTGTTTCTCAACCGGGGGTCCGCGGTGTAATTGCAAGGGGTCCGTGAAAATAAAATATGTTTAAAAAAAAAGATCCAATGACATTTATAGAAATAGGACTATTTTACTCAAATGTGACTGAGACCTTTATCTACCTAAACTATAAAGGGTAACAGGACTTTTTTCTCTAATTACATCTGTTTCACAAGTGTTATTTATTGTATTTTAATAAGAGATCTCGCTCCCGTTTGCGTTGTTAAAAGTTACTGCATAAGAATTCTGTTGTTACATATATCTGAAAGTTACTGAATACATATTCTGTTTTGTTACATATATCTGAAAGTTACTGAATACATATTCTGTGTTGTTACATATATCTGAAAGTTACTGAATACATATTCTGTTTTGTTACATATATCTGAAAGTTACTGAATACATATTCTGTTTTGTTACATATATCTGAAAGTTACTGAATACATATTCTGTGTTGTTACATATATCTGAAAGTTACTGAATACATATTCTGTTTTGTTACATATATCTGAAAGTTACTGAATACATATTCTGTTTTGTTACATATATCTGAAAGTTACTGAATACATATTCTGTTTTGTTACATATATCTGAAAGTTACTGAATACATATTCTGTTTTGTTACATATATCTGAAAGTTACTGAATACATATTCTGTTTTGTTAGATATATCTGAAAGTTACTGAATACATATTCTGTTTTGTTACATATATCTGAAAGTTACTGAATACATATTCTGTTTTGTTACATATATCTGAAAGTTACTGAACACATATTCTGTTTTGTTACATATATCTGAAAGTTACTGCATAAGAATTCTGTTTTGTTAACTATATCTAAGTTACAACTGAAAGCTCTTATTTTTGCCCCAAAGAGTGAATAAATGCTATAATGCAATTTAAAATGCAGTTTCTACTGTTTCTACAAATCGCAACCCCCCTCCCCCAAGATCAGGTGGAGGGGTCCTCAGGGTAGATCAAAAACACGCAGGGGGTCCAGGACCCCAAAAAGGTTGAGAACCACTGGTTTACACTATATTGACAAGACGACCTTGTATTGAACCGGTGCAAACAAGCGCACCTCGTCAGTGTAACACCACTGCGAGATAATGCAGAGTTGTAAGGACGGCTGTGAGAGCCGGGGGAGGGGGGGTAACACTTCGCGAATCAACAGCATAAACAATAAATAAATATAAATAAACGGTCCCGTCTTCGTAAACACGTTGCGGACGCGCGGCCCCGCACGCTGAAAACCGCCGCGAGATGGGGTTCCGCTCCGGCGATGACGTCGGCGGAAACACGTCACAACGGAAGCCTTTCGCGATTCCGCGGGTCTTTCGGGGACGACGCGAGACGGCGGACGCTAACCACATACTGATTTCAGTGTGCAGAAATGGCGGGTAAGTGTCAACGCATCCGCGCGTCGTGCCGCGGCCGCGTTTTTGGGGGGTCGGCGACGGCTCGTCGCGGTTTGCCGTCGACGTCGATCGAGTTTGTGGGTTCTCTCCCCCTCCCTCCCCCCCCCTGTTCGCGCGCAGGTGCGCGGCGTGGCGGCGGTCTTGTCAACAACAACAGGAAGCTAGGCTAGGCTAGGCTAGGCTACGGAGTGGCTAGCGGCGGTTATAGCCAGCGTCGCCGTCTCGTTACCGGACCCTCCAGGTCCGGCCTGCTAACGTCAACCGTGTGCTACGTGCGCCCCGCTAACACAACCCCCCCAATTATCGCACGATGCGGAGCCGTTGGTGTAGGGCGCTGGAATTTCGTGCTGGAGTTACGTCGCGACTAGCCGGACGTAGTGCGGGTCGCTAATCAATCGTCCGCTCAAACTTCATTTACGTAGCACGTCCAAATGCACTGCGCTTTGCACCAAGGGGGGAATTCGTAGGGTTAAGGAGGCAACGATAAGACGGTGTAATCAACAGATAAACTGAATTAAGGTATGTATAATTAGAACGGTGTTGCATGAATCAGTGTTTGATTGGAGTAGAAGACAGAACCCGTGGCTGATTAACAGCAGATTTGGAAGCTTAAGCAGAGAGGGGTGTCCTGTTCTGAGTCAAGGCTTAGAAGTTGCTATGGAAGAGGCCGTTCTCGGTTTGGCTGGGAAAGTCTAAACACAGTTTAGAGCAGGGGTGGGCAGCCTTATCCAGGAAGGGCCGGTGTGGGGTGAAGGTTTTTGTTCCAGCCAAGCAGTTACACACCTGATCCCACTAATCAACCAGTAAGAGTCTTTGCTGAGGAACGTGATTAGGAGACACAGGTGTGTAACTGCTTGGTTGGAACAAAAAACCTTCACCCCACACTGGCCCTCTCTGGATAAGATTGCCCACACCTGGTTTAGGTCCACATGCACAGAGTGCTGTTTCACCAAGAGGTTATGACATTTAATTGGAGATTAAAGCACAATTTTTTTCTTCCATCAGTCCGGGGAGGACAACAACACACTGTCTGGGGTTGAAAGCTGCATTAACCAATGTTTACCAATTTGTTTCTAATGCATGCTTAGCGCTGGTTATTCCGGGAGACATTGCTTGTTATCTGGCTAACAGATGTGTACATTTTGTCCCCACAGGAACAATGGAGAAAAAACTGGCTGAGTACAAGTGTGACACCAATGAAGCTGTATGTTTAAAGCTAGGTACTGTATTGATTTTCTGTAGCCCCATTTGCCTTGCAAATGGCTTGCTAATCAGACTTAGTCAAAAGTAAAATTCCCATGAAGCTGCTTTTCATCCATTATGTCTTAACACGTCTTCATTTCAATTTCAGTGCGCTTTCCAGAGGATTTGGAAGATGATGGCACAACTTTCCATCCAGAGTACAGCCACCAGTTATATGGAGATGAGTAAGTCTATCCTGTTATTTAGCCTTACTCGTTAGGTTGCTGACATATCAAAAATGCAATCAAGTTCAATCAAAGTTACAACTGGTCAGTGTTTTGCTGAGCACCAGAAATCATTTTCAGCATTGGCGTGCTTAAAATTCACATTGTTAGATGACTAGGACTTAGTAAGTGCAACCACATCAGCCTGTGACTATGAACACAGTCAGCTGGTATCCACCACGCAGCAACAGTGCAGCAATCGGAGGTTCAGTGCCTTGCCCAAGGGTATCTCGTTGATAGTCTTTCCATGTAATGTAAACTAATGTAAACTATCCAAGGGGGGCAGAGCATTTTCTCTGTCACTGCCCTTTCAGCTTGCTGGCTGTATTAATAATCTCCCCAAAACTCTGTCATAAGTGTAATTGTCAGAATCGACCTGCCAACACTCCAGTTGTTGTGTGTTTTTCCTACCTGTGTTTCACACTACATCCCAGTCTACTCAGATATTACTCTTCCCCAGTTTTTCATTCACATTTCAGAACAGTTCTTGTGTTACCTAATATTCTCTGTTTGGATAAGTTTACATTAGTTCACATAAAACCTGCAAGAATAAATAGACAAAAATATGCATTGGAAAATAAATGTATGGTAAATGTTACTGTTGCACATGATATTAGGTGGCTGTTAGGTGTGCAGGATTTTAAATGGCAGCAGTACAGTCAATTAGAGTCTCTGGGAGTGAATGCCAAGGGGTGTGACTGTGGGATGTTGGACTGCATTTGTTGAGCCTTATTGCGGTCCCTTAACTCGACAAAACATCAGTGAAGGAAGGTACCCACTTCATATCCCCAAATGGTATGCAACACTCAACCTTTAAACCTTTCGAACGGGAACATTATGTAAGCGGTACCTTGCCTGTCAAATAATCATTTTGGGTTAGTGCATTTTTGTGTGTTTAACCGGACTTCTGCCTGAATGCTCATCCTGGAGTTGGGTGCATTGATTAAGGCTTATCCTGGGTGCTGATAAATGTTCAGTTGAACAGATTGAGATTACCATTCTGATAGTATGCTTGGAGGCAAATTTTGCTTATTAGATCTGTGGAGCGAGGCAAAATTTCTGCTAGTGACAGGTGTCTGTGTGCAGGCAGCAATACCATGTCATTATGCTCTCAATTGCATTTCTAAATTAGTCAAAACTAGGCTTGGTTATTTTTGCACCTGCCACAATCAGCTCACAGTGAACTCAGTAATTGGGACATTAATTATTTCAGTAAGCCTAATTGCAGATAAAGCCCAATCACAGTTGCATAATGAAATCAGTTTCTCATATTTGCCAGTTGTCACAGACAGACTACTAGAGTGATGTGTTACCAGTCATCAGGTGACCAACCATAGATCTGTAAGGACAATGTCATGCAGTCAAATTCATGATGGTGCCTAGATTTGTTCTTTATCATTCAGTTTGTTGTATTGATTATATTTGTGCAACAGGTAAATTACTACCCAGGTTTGTTCATGCTGTGAACATCCTATTACATCAAAGATGCTCTATTGGATTGAGTTCTGGGAACTTTGCAGGCCATTGGAGGACACTGAAGTCACTCATTTTTCTGCAACCAGCTTGAAATGATGCATGCTTTGTGACATTGCACATTATCCTGCTTGAAAAAGTCATTGGAAAGCTGTTGGACTGCGGTCATAAAGAAATGCATATAATCTGCTTACCAACATGGGGGTCGGCGGTTCGAATCTCCGTGTTACCTCCGGCTTGGTCAGGCGTCCCTATTGACACAATTGGCCGTGTCTGCGGGTGGGAAGTCGGGTGTGGGTATTTGTCCTGGTTGCTGCACTAGCGCCTCCTCTGGTCGGTCGCCCCCCCCCCCCCCCCGGATCGGCAGAGCGGGTGGAGCAGCGACCGGGACGGCTCAAAAAGAACAGGGTAATTGGCCAGATTCAATTGGGGGAGAAAAAGGGAGAAAATTGGAAAAAAATGCATATGGTCAGCAACAACGCTCAAGTACACTGTGGCATTTATAATGCAGTTGTTGGTATTAAGGGGCTTAATGTGTGCCAAGAAAACATTCCCCACACCATTACACCACCACCACCAGCCTGTGCAGTTGACAGAAGGTAGGATGTATTCATACTGTTTATGTTAAATTCTGACTACCATCTGCATGTCTCAGCAGAAATTAAAGATCATTAGACCAGACAATGTTTTCCGAATCCCCACTTACCTAGTTTTTGTGATCCTGTACCCCGTGTAAGCCAACCTTCCTGTTCTTGGTCTTATGTTGTAGCCCACATGTGTCAACATTCATCGCATTGTGCGTTCATAGATGCCTTTCTGCACGCCACTGTTGTAAATTGTGATTACTGTAATTTTTTGAGTATTTGTGGCCTTCATGTCAGCTTGAAAGTGTGGCTATTTTCCTCTGACCTCTGTTTAAAGGTCCCATGAAATGGCATTTTGAGCACCATGATTTGATGTATATCCATTTGAAACGTAACTGGGTTGGGGTTTTGAGAGGGTAGGGAACGTCCGTGAACGGCCGGGCATTTGTAGAAGAATGTGGACATCGATGTACTATTTGCTAGTTTGTTTGGCAGTAGAAGATCATTAGGCCTCGCTCAGTCTTGCATCCCATTCATTGGACTTTTTTTTTTTTTTTTTTTTGTATGCCCGCAAGTACAACTTGTTGTAACTAAATGTTTAAAAAAAAAGGATTGTATTTTTCAGGCAGAGAAAAACATTCTTATAAAAACAAACTTTTTGTTTAAATTTCTAGTAGCATGTAAAAGAGCAGACATGAATAAAAATACATTTTTCATGTCGTGGGATCTTTAACAAGGCGTTGTAGTTCAGTGGATGTTTTTTGCACCATTCTCTAAAAACTGACTGCAGCGTACTGTAGAGACTATAGTGTATGAAAATCCCAGGAGGTTAGCATTTCTCTGAGATACTGGAACCACCACATCTGGCGCTGACAATTATTCCAGGGTCAAGATCACCAAGTTCACGCATGTTCCCCATTCTAATGTTTGGCTGAACAAAAACTAAACCTCTAAACCATGTCTACATGCTTTAGGTGCAGCCAAATAATTCACCGCCAAAGTGGCAACTGAGTGTATAACTGACACTTGGGGAACTCGACATTAAAAAACAAGACTAGGTCAAAACTTAGTATATGGCTGGACTGTGGATGGTCAGTGTTCGAAATTGTGGCCAATTTGTTACAGGGATAGCCAGTGGTAGTGTAGTAATATTTGTTGTTAAAATGTACTGAAGTAGCATATCACATGACATGGTTATAAATGCAGTTGCAGGAACAATACTTTCCATTCATATCTTGGGATGTTTGATTTGAAAGACAATTAGAATCATCTTTTAACTCCCTCTCCTCTTTAATCCGTTCCTATATTCAATATTCAGTTGCGGATGGCGTCATTCACCGGACGAATAAAAAAAATTAAAAAAATGCTCAAAATGAGTTGCCAAATATACTTTGGCAGCTGTTAATATACCTGGGCGGCCCACCCAAGTTAAGTCTGTGTGGGGAGACGCTGCAGAGTGGTTACTTCGGGTGCTTTAACTATGCCTTTGGGGTGCTTTAACATGCCTCTTGGCACTCGGCCTACTAACCATATAATTTCAGTGATGTCATTGGTCACCTGATCCAGTGGCCCAGTTGTGTGAAACTGATCACTCAGTCACTCGATGGCCAGTCAGTCAGTCGGGGACATTTTTGGTTGTAGGGCCCCCCTGCCGGCTGATCCGGCCAACAATGGATGTGTAGGGCCCCACTTGAACATTTATACATAATTTATCAATAAACGCAATGTTTAAAATCACTGTAAATGTCGCTAAGCTAACAACTTAGTCGTATCGTCACTTTTGATAAACTCTACTAGATGGTCAGCTTTGAAGGGATAATGATGCTCCCAACAATACAGCAGGGGTTACTGCAAATATAAACTTGGCTGATATTGACTGCCATCAGAAAACATAACAGAAAAATGTATTTCGTTTGATATGTAAATACCTTTGCCTAAGATTATTTCCTAAAAAGGTAAATTGCCGGGCTTGCTAGACCAGAAAGTAAAACCATTGAGCTTAATAGAATACTAATGGGTAGGATTTTGACTTGTCTCAACACGTGTGTGTATTAAAAGGAAAATTGGTTATTCAAGAAAATTTTACATATTGGTATTTTGAAGCTGTCAAGCATTGATGACAACACAATCACTGCTTAAGAGGCAATCACAGAAAGTTGAGTCAGTTCATCTGGTTTATTGAGAGAGAAATGTTTCATCACTCATCTAAGTGACCTCCTCAGTCTCAACTGACTGCAGGTATCCCCACCCTTATAAACAACACAGTGACACAACGACCGAAAATGATCAGTTTCATATGCAAATCGCCGTGAACATTAACTAGAGTTTCAATGGCCATGTGTATTTTTCAGGAATACTAGTTGCAATCACAGCATTGTAAGATGGTGACAGATGTACTCTTAGGCCCCTCCCTCAGTTCAGGGATGGTCGTTCTCTCTTCACATTGATTGCCTCTTTGACTTCCTGTTCAAACCAACGTTCCTCCGTGTCAAGGATGTGCACATCCTCGTCCTTGAAAGAGTGGCCATGGGCCTGTAGATGGTGTAGACTGTGGAGTCCTGGCCTGACACGTCAGCTCTTCTGTGTTGTGCCATCCTCTTGGCCAGCGTCTGTTTAGTTTCCCTGGTGTACAAGTCACGGCAATCCTCCCGCCACTTAACAGCGTATACTATATTGCTCTGTTTGTGCCGGGGGATCGGATCCTTGGGGTGGACCAATTTCTGGCGCAGCGTGTTTTGGGGTCGGGAAGCAACTGAGACACGATGTTTGGAAAACGCGTGTCTCAACTGTTCCGACGCTCCTACCACATAGGGAATCACCACTGGTTTACACTTAGGCGGCTGTTGTCCTTCTCTTTTCGATTGGCTGGTGCACTATTTGGGCGCCTTCCTGGCTTTGACAAATTCCCAGTTAAGATAACCACACTTAACTAGGGCCTGTTTAATGTGGGATTTCTCCCCTTCCCCAGCCGCTGTGTCGGTGGGGATGTTGTCAGCTCGATGGTACAGCGTCCTGATGGCTCCTAGTTTGTGCTCCAGTGGATGGTGAGAGTCAAACCTTAAGTACTGATCAGCATGTGTTGGTTTACAGTAAAAATCAAGAATCAAATGTCCTCCATCACCAAATGCAAATTCAGTCTTAAGAAGGCTAACCTGTCATTTTTCACATCCTCCCTGGTGGACATGATGTGGTTGTCCACAGAGTTAATGTGGTTGGTGAAATGTAGTACGTCCTGAGATTTGTTGGTGTCCCTGGATAGGACATCCGAACCCTCTTATCCACTTCCTCCATATACAAGTTGGCCGCTGTAGGTGAAACTGGGGAACCCATAGCATATCCATGCCTCTGCCTATAGTACTGCCCCCTGTATGAGAAGTTTGTGTACTGAAGACATAGCTTCAGGAGCAGACTCTTGGTCAGTGTTAAGGGTGGTCCTATTGCTAAGGGTGGGTTCGTTTTGTAATTTCATACAGACTGCCTCCACTGATTCATCAGTAGGACCACACGTGAAGAGAGACTTAACGTCACAAGAGACCATTGTTTCATCCCCCTCCATGATGATGTCCCTCACCTTATCCACAAAATCCATAGTGTTCTGAATGTGATGTTCATTCCTGCCTACCAACAAGTTAAGAATAGATGCCAGAGGTGGACACCCAGGCTTCAGAAAGTAAAAGTCCTACTATGTGTTTGTTATAGCCATTCACTTAACAAGGTGATTTCACTGTACCTGGCTGAAGAGTTGTGCTAATTAAATTCAGCTGGTGGAGTGCATGGGTAGAACAAATACGTGGCAGGACTTTTACTTTCTGAAGCTGGGTTGTCCACCTTTGATTATATGTTACTGAGTTAATCATACAAACAATAGGGCGTAATGGCACATCCTGTATCTTGGGTAAACCATACAGACTAGGTATAGCTTCCCCAGGGTGTAATCTATGGTACAAACTTCTGTCAATAGCATTGTCCTGTTCAAACAGCGTCAGGGAATCTTATCACCTTTTTCTTGTGACCACTGCCTGGATCTCATTTCAGGGGTTCATAAGTATTCATGTCGCTAAGTAATGTCATAACTTTCTCATGATAGTCTGTCTGGTTTAATACAACCGTGCATCTGCCTTTGTCTGCTGGAAGGATGATAATATTATTGTTCTTACTGAGAGTCGTAAGAGCTTTCCTCTCTTCTCTGCTGATGTTGGACAGTGGCGCCTTCACATTGCTGAGGCAAGCTAAAACTTCTGTCCGCAGTCGCTCCACTTCAGGGTCCGCGATGTTGTTTTTACGGATCGCTGATTTTGTGGCTGTGATTGGTTCCACTAGTGGGATTTCCCTCAGCGTGACAGCAAAATTCAGCCCCCTTAGGCACATCCGGGTGGCGTGGCAGTCTGTTCCGTTGCCTACCAACACAGGGAACGCCAGATCGAGGCTCTGTGTTACTTCCAGCTTGGTCGGGCATCCCTACAGACACAATTGGCTGTGTCTGTGGGTGGGAAGTGGGTGTGTGTCCTGGTCGCTGCACTAGCACCTCCTCTGGTTGGTCGGAATGCCTGTTCGGGGAACTGGGGGGGGGGGGGGGGCGGGGATAGCGTGATCCTCCCACGTGCTACGTCCCCCTGGCGAAATTCCTCACTGTCAGGTAAAAAGAGGTGGCTGGCGACTCCACGTGTATCAGAGGAGATGTGGTAGTCTGCAGCCCTCCCTGGATCGGCAGGGGGGTTGGAGCAGAGACCGGGATGGCTTGGAAGAGTGGGGTAATTGGCCAAGTGCAATTGGGGAGAAGGGGGGGGGGGGTCCCAAAAACAAATTTTTTTGCTCAGCCCCTTAGCAAGGATGTCTTTCTCCGCCTGGGTGAGTTGTCTGTTGGACAGATTCTTCACCCACTTGTCCACATCGCTGCCATGTGTCTGGCGTCCGTCTCTGTCTGCCGATGTCTCTGGTGTACAGTAAGTAGGTCGAACTTCTTTTGCTGCCTGGTTTTTGACTTTCTGTAGACCTTCTCGTCTAGCACAACAGACCTGAGTCTGTTGGATCTGCTCCTCTTTGGCTTTCAAAGCATCTGGTAAAAGTAGTTTGTCTCACCCGTTGGTTCAATAGCTGGCTCTGTGCCTTCTGGAGGATCTTGTTAGCTTGATGGCCCTTGATCGAAGATTTCATCTCGCTCCGAGAGACAGCGCATTCTCATTTTTCACTCTAGCACCAACCATGGCGCACAGAGAGAGAGGTCTATAGTCTTTAAATTAAGTTTTACGGTCTAGGATATTTTATTTGTTTATTTTGTAATGTGTAGGTATGTGGATCTTTTAAAAGACGTGTTTACATTGAAATAAATATATACCTGTACAAGTAGTTATGTCTCTCGTTGTATCGTTGTGCCCTTTTATGGACATAATGCGCAAAAATATTGTGGCGAGCCAGCGTGGACGAATGAGTCGAGAGGCAAGATCTCTTTTTAATCGCGACTCTCGTGCCCCATACACCGCACAACCGCGGGAGTACTGTTTTATTTATACAGTGACCAGAACAGACAACAGTGTAATGAGTCTCGCCCCGGATGTCACAACTGGCGACATCAGTCTTGGTCACAGTCCTAAGATCAGTCAGTCAGTAACAGTCCACTACCCAGTCCAAGTCCAACCCCCAAACAACAACACATCCCAACATAAACAGAACACATGCACATACAACGCAATCAACTCAAACAGTCCCTTGAGTCTCTGCGCTCCCCCAGTGTAGCTCCGCCGCCGACAGTCAGAGCGAACACCTGCCCCGGTCGCTACAGTATATTTCGAATGGGTTCAAACCTATGTGTTTTATTGTTTTTATAGAAGGAAATGGTATGTCATTTTTGGTCAGTTGTAACCGCCCTAGTGGACACCGATGCATAGCCATGCCAACATGCTGGTTTTGTCATGGGTTTAAGGGTGGAGCGAAGTAAAAACAAACTACGATGTCCGGCAATATTGAGAAGACATGCCGTCTAACATTCGACAACGGCGTTAGACCCTCCCCTGGCGCTGATTGCTAATCACTAGCCCCCCCCCCCCCCCCCCCCCGCAGTGCTCATTGGACAATTGCTTTTTCAACCGAGAAACTGCTGTTTCACGTCGTGATGCCAGACCAGAAGAATAAGTCAGCTCGGTGGAGTGGGCAGATTCAAAGGTGTGGACCTAGGCAAATCTAAAAGAGTGAGAAACTTAAGCCTTTTTAACTATTTTGCCACCAAACTAAGTTCGGTTTATGGAAATAACAGGTATAATTTCCTTCACGGGAAAAACACATCAACTTCTTATGACGTACTGTCCTCCCCACTGATATTAACTCATTTTGGTTTTAGCTACAGAAGATGAAATGGGTACAGAGCAGTATGTTGTTCATATTTGCAAGATTCTTGTTTCAGATGGAATAAGCAGCAGCTGGCTACAATGTGTAATGCTAACGGGCATCTTTTCCTCCCCCAGCGAGGTGGCTTTTGGTTACAAAGGTCTTCAAATACAGCTGTACTACACTGCTGGAAACCTGAGCACCCTCTTCAAAGTGAAGTACTCTTCAAAAGTCAATGAGAAGTTTGATTGTGTGGAGGTATGACTTTAATTCAAGTATTTTATTACTTTAGAGGATATAGAACTAATACAGTCTCGTGGAGATTCTGTCATTTTTTTTCCTTTTTACTGTTGTAACACGACCATAATTTTCTGAAGGCTCTCTGTTATGTAGAAATGTCACATATTTAACATGATCTGTCTGTGGTTAATTTCCTTCAAAATACCTATTTGACCAATAATGACAGAATCTACTGTGTGCTGTTTGTATGCATATTTTCCTGCTAAAAGTTTTGCAATTAGTTTTCCTAAAGGAGCTACTTAAACCTAATCGTATACAAGGCTCTGCGCAAACAAGTCTGGCACCTAGTGATTTTACACTTTTTCTGAACTAATTAAACACAAATGTGGGGTGAGGAGTTATTTGTACATCCATGTTGCACCCTGCAGCTCTGCCATCCCCCTTTTAGTTTTTCAGTAATTTGGATCTTTGCAATTGTGACGCAAAGAGTCAAACAAATGTGGGCACAGACGAACGCTCCCGGAGGGTTTTCTCTCGTGTTGTTCCTGGTGAGCAGTCTACATGTTGGCAGAAGTATTTGTGTAAGCAAACAGACAAGAATTAATCAACCACTTAAAAGCCTGTGTT
Organism: Lampris incognitus; assembly: GCF_029633865.1. NCBI lineage: Eukaryota > Metazoa > Chordata > Actinopteri > Lampriformes > Lampridae > Lampris > Lampris incognitus. The sequence continues at coordinate 5,067,252 of NC_079221.1, forward strand.
TTCTCACCTAAAGTACCCTTGGCCAATCACTGTGGAAAGCGGCAGAAAACTTTGGAATGACTGCTTTGGAAAGTTGCAAAAAAAAAGGAAAAGAAAGCACAGAGCTATTCATTCCAACTGTGGAAAAAGAGCTACCCAGAGTTGCTTGAAGCATGCAACACAATTTGGGGTGATGGTTTAGCTCAAGGAAATAAGAACGCTAAGCTGTTTGGTGTCAGAGGGGAAAAGCACAATTTGCTTCAAAGCAGGGTAACTACTTTAAACTAAATTCAGACCCGTGATTCGTCTTTATCTGTATTAAATCTTAAGAGTAATAATAAAAAATTTAAAAAAAACCGTAGCGGTTGATTTCAGGCCTGATGGGGATGACTATGACTATAGGGTGGCGCAGTGGTTGGCACGGTTGCCTCACAGCAAGAAGGGCCTGGGTTCGAGCCCCGGGGTAGTCCAACCTTGGGGGTTGTCCCGGGTCGTCCTCTGTGTGGAGTTTGCATGTTCTCCCTGTGTCTGTGTGGGTTTCCTCCGGGTGCTCCGGTTTCCTCCCACAGTCCAAAGACATGTGCGCGTGCGTTTGTGTGTGTGCGAATGTATATGTGAGTGAGTCCCTGTGTGGCAACAGCCATGGCATTTCACTCCTGGCTGTTGCTGGAAAAGTCCTGGCCAAAGTCATGTTACACAGGCTGGTAAAAAACATCTCGGAGGAGCTGTTGCCTGAGTCACAGTGTGGGTTCAGGAGGAATAGGAGTACTGTGGACATGGTGTTCACAGCACAGCAACTCCAGGAGAAATGTAGGGAGCAACACCAGGACCTCTTCATAGCCTTCATCAACCTGTCAAAGGCTTTCGACACAGTCAACAGGGACATCCTATGGAACATCCTCCTGAAGTCTGGCTGCCCAGTTTATCATCTTCCTCCTGTGTGTGACATTGCTGCGCCACGGGGAAATCAGGAAGGACGGTGGGGTTACTGTGGACTTCAGACTAGATGGAAACCTATTTAACATCTGTAGGCTCCAAGCGGTCACAAAAATGACATCCGAGCACATCATCGAGCTACAGTACGCAGATGACTGTACAGTTGTGGCCCACACATCAGAGGCACTGCAAGCTACCCTTGCAGCTGCTGCAAGGGAGTATGGTAGGCTGGCGCTCAGTATAAACTTGGCAAAGATTGAAGTAGTATGCCAGTGGGCATCTACTCCTCCATCTCATTCACCAACCTTCACCATCTCCGACAAACCACTTGCAACAGTGGAATCCTTCAAATATCTGGGCAGCTTCCTCTCTGACGACTGCAGCATCGACCGGATTAAACAAGCATCATCCTCTTTTGGCAGACTTAGGAGAAGGGTCTTTCAAAACAAAGACCTCAACCTCCACACCAAAATATCTGTCTACTTGGCAGTTGTCGTCACGACTCTCCTCTACAGCTGTGAGGCGTGGACCCTGTACAGCCACCACCTCAGGATGCTTGAGGCCTTCCACATCAGATGCCTACAATGCATCCTGAGGATAACGTGGCGTGACCGAGTGCCCCATACTGAAATACTCCACAAGACCAACTGCATCAGCATGGAGGCTACCGTCACCCAGCACCAACTTCGCTGGCTTGGTCACGTCATCAGGATGCCAAAGGAGCGCTTACCGCGTAAAGTGCTGTATGGCCAGCTACATCCTGGCCGCCACTTGACGGGGCCAGAAAAAACGGTACAAAAACCAACTGAAAACCACCATAAAAAAGTGCGGCCTGAACCCGAGCCAGCTGGAGGACACTGCCGCCCAACGCTCCATCTGGCGGCAGCTCTGTCAACAAGGGGTGCAAAAGCTCGAGAAGGACCGAGGTGATCGACGGACCAGGAGACGACTAAAGAGACATGAAACCAGTGCCACACCTACACCCCCCAGTCAGTGCTCTTTCCTGTTCTGTCTGTGGTAAACCGTGTGGATCGCGGATTGGGCTTTACAGCCATAAGAAGACTTACAAGTGACAGAGGCAGGGTTGTCATCATCGGACACGACAGACAACCTTAAGCAAGTAAAGTGAGTGTGAGTGTGAGATAGCCTGTCCAGGGTGCCTCCCAATGACTGCTGGGGTAGGCTCCAGCATCTCCGTGACCCTGAGAGCAGGATAAGCGGTTTGGATGATGGATGGATGGGGATGACTGTCAGAGAGAAGGATGCCTTACAGTTTAATATTGCGTTTATACCGAATAGAGTTCTTCAGGTGTTGTAAGTAGATTGTCAGTGGAGTCTCTACTGTGTGCCCACAGTGGTGGTGAATCTGCACAGTATTGCTTATTGCTACCAAATTGGGTCTTGAAATGAACAGCATCCTGAAAGTCCACTCAAAAGCAAACATGCATCAAGGATGAACAGAATTATTAGGTGGTAGGCTTTCTGGATGAGAGGGCAAAACCATTTTTGGGTTTGAGAACAAAGCTGAGTACATTCCAGAAATAAACATTGTGGGACTGTCAGGACTTTGGCAAATAACTCTCTTATAGCGCTAGTTATATGTAGAAAAAGCGTTATCTTGTCTAAATGGGATGGATGTTGGTGTCGGCAGCAGACCTGAAAAAGATCTGGTTGTTTTCACGGCATGGAAACCAAGAACCGCTGGTTCACCTGCGTCTGTGAAGGGGAAAATAACCGTTAACTGACTAGTTAAGTCCATGTTAAGCAACTTTTGTTGCCTACAAATGAATTGCTGTTGGGTTGCATCACCTGACACACCCTGCAACTTATGAAACTGATTTCCTGCATTAACCAATCAGAATAACGGCATGTTCATCAGCGCACAGACACGTTCCAGTTGTGAGGGGAAAAAAAAAGATCTGTGTAGGTTCTGTGGTTTTTGATGGTTTTCTAGTTAGAACTTTATTAAGTTTGCTTTAACTGCCCCTTAATTTAACGTGGGGGATAGGGCTCCAGTAAATCTGATTACTAGATAAAGAGGTTCCGCTCTTTGAGTTTTGTCAAGATTTGTATGCCACAATTTCTATTTATTATTTTAAACTTGGGATATCAAATAGCTTCTATCATCGGCGTTAGCTAACCAGTTGGGGTAAAACATTTTCTACCCTAGTACAGTTTGTTTAGCTAGGTCGACTTTCATATTATCAGATTTTTATTACACACTACTACCAGTAGAGATGGTGGTGTTTGACCACCACCCATTCATTTGAAATAAAATGATTGCCAGTGCTGCTGTTGGAACCTCCCCTACTGCCGAACGAAAAACGTGTTTTTATCAGGTTTTAGCTATTCATTTCATAGTATCTCTGTCTTCTAAGAGTTGGGTCTGTCATATATGCGTTTTTTCCACAACACCTTCTTCAAACTCACTACATACCTTACTCTTCCACATTTGGCTCCTGTGGTGAAGATATACACTACACAGCATTGTGTTATTTTTGTCCAGAGTGGTACCAGACAGTAACCATTAAAATGAACAAGTACAAAAGCAGTTATGATTAAGATATTTTTGGATTAGTGCTTGCCTTAAATACGGCATGCGTCCAAGTCTTCAGTATGATACAATAATAACGTTCAAGTTGGCTCAGATCCAGTAGGGACTAATACGTCTGGTCAGATTTACCATTAGCTCATAATTTGATGTGTCAAAACAAAAACGAATTCCGGGGATGAATGGAGAGATGGAAATTTGATGTCACTTTAAATACCATGAAAATGTTAACACTTTGATGGAATTTTATTGAACTCTAGATTCAGTAGACTTCAGATAATAAAAAAAAATGTTAATAGTTTTCTACTAAATGACTATAGTAAATGTTTGTCCGTCTCACTAATTGATTGGATTTTTTGACTGTAGAATTTGAGGTCCCCCCCCCCCCCAGATGATTTGGAAAGTTAATGTGAATCAAGGGACAAAACTCTGGCATTGATTACTTGGTCAGATCTTTGTGGCGGCCCGAGGCCGGCTGCTCTGTGGGCCGGCGTCTTTGTGCCTTGGATGTTGTTCTTCGCCGACTGAAGTGAGGCCGGATCACACTCTGGGTGGTGGCATTATTCCAGCAAGAGAACTGTTGTTTTGTTAGACTAATCTCGGCTCACCGTAGGCCCCCCATGCCACTGCACTAATCCTGCTCCTCCTGCCAGAAGAGAGGTTTTTAAAGCATCTGTACGAGGGATCTAACGTTGGACATTGATTTTTTTTTTCTTTTTAAGAGGTTGCTGTGATTGAATCAGCAGGAAGAAGAATGTGCCCCATTTGGATTTCTCATAAACAGATTTCCAGGAGGGTAATCGGAGGGCACCAGAAGAGAAACTAATTTATTCATGTCCTCTTTTTTTTTTCTATCTAAATGGGCCGTAGGGGACAGTCCCTGTTGTGGCTGCTTAGTTTTAAGCAGTCGGTACAAACACATAGTAAGAATGGGGGAAAAATGAGCATGGTTCTGCTTGAGGTTCAGCTCGTATGATTCTCAACACGAGGACATGTGTCTTTGTGCACGCTCACTAATCCAGGTTAGGAAATCACAAAGTCGAATCAGTTCATCTGGACACAGCTTCTGTTGAAACGTTTCATCGCTCACTGAGGCCGCTCGCTCATCAGAGATGAGACGGTTCTCTCGATAAACGCTGTGTCCAGATGAACTGATGCAACTTTCTGTGACAAGGACATCTGTCCTGCCAAGAAGTAGCAGACAACCCCCATCCCTCCAAAAAAAAAAAAAAGCCCAACAGGATCTAATAATAATAATTACTACTAATCTTCTTTGTAGCAGCGTAACCAAAAGCAGGGGTTCCAAAGCTTTCTCAATCCATGACCCATCTTCGGAGAGAATTTTTGGCTCGGGACCCACCAAATAGTTTGTGCAGTAAAATGAGCAATACAAAAAAATATTACCTGTAACAACGGCCCCTGCGGATCCTTATAAAGTCTTAAAACGTCTTGGAATTTATTTTTTTTAATTTAAGGTCCAAAATGTTTAAAATGTCTGGAATTTTAGGAAGGGAGGCATTAAATGTATTCTCGGGCAGAACGAATGAGTGTATATCTATTTTTTTGTTCAGTTTTTGTTTTATATTCTATAACTGCCTGACATTTGTTGCAAACAATGCATTTGCGCTAAATAGCATACGCTAGGCCGCCAGGGGCAGTGGGACTGGGAGGCAGTAGTTAGCGGGCAACAGATGAGGCAGCAAGCAAAAAGAAAATGGCTAAATGTCAATTCAATCTTAAATGGTTGGAGGACAACAAATATTGTGGGTGAGCTTAAACAGTCCAATTCTTACAAGGCACATTATGAACTTTGTTGCAAAACCTTCAACCTGGGGGGGCGTGGTGTGGTGTGGTGGTCTATTCCGTTGCCTACCAACACAGGTATCGCTTGTTCGAATCCGTGTTACCTCCGGCTTGGTTGGGCGTCCCTACAGACACAATTGGCTGTCTGGGTTGTGTCTATGGGTGGGAAGCCGGATGTGGGTGTGTGTGTCCTGGTTGTTGCACTAGCACCTCCTCTGGTCGGTTGGGGCGCCTGTTTGGGGGGGAGGGGGAACTGGGGGGGAATAGCGTGATCCTCCCATGCGCTACGTCCCCCTGGTGAAACTCCTCACTGTCAGGTGAAAAGAAGCAGCTGGTGACTCCACATGTATCGGAGGAGGCATGTGGTAGTCTGCAGCCCTCCCCAGATCGGCAGAGGGGGTGGAGCAACCACCGAGACAGCTCGGAAGAGTGGGGTAGTTGGCTGGGTACAATTTGGGAGAAAAATGGTGGGGGGGGGGGAGAAAGTGGCTGGGGACTCCACATGTATCGGAGGAGGCATGTGGTAGTCTGCAGCCCTCCCTGGATCAGCAGAAGGGGTGGCGCAGCGACCGGGACGGCTCAGAAGAGTGGAGTTATTGGCCAGGTACAACTGGGGAGAAAAGTGTGTGGGGGGGGGGGTATTCAAACTGGTGACAATAGGTTGTAAAGCAGTAGATTTTGGTATGAAATCCGAAAGCACAAGCGCTATGCTAGCACTATGCTAGCACTGGAGAAAGCACTGCGGCCATCGAGTCGTATGTTGTCATGTGTATGTCTTATGAGCTCGTTGGGAGCTTGGCAGCTCATGGTAAAGTTCGAGCTAAATTGTGTGTTGCAAATGCATCCGCTCGAGCTGCAGACTCCGTAACTGCCACTGCTCAGCTGGTGTGCAGATACCCTGAGTTTAAAAAAAAAAAAAAAAACCCCGAAATAATTAACAATCCACTCTGCACGGTTCATCGGTGTTGCGTTTCCCTTTCAGGCTTCCGTGTTGGCCTACTGATGATGAAATGAAACGGCACAGCCCCGTCAACATGAAACATTATTTTATTGATATTTTGGAATAGAATATAATTATTGCATTGACTCCAAAACTATGAAAAGAGATGTTCTCCTTTTTTCTTTTCTTTTTTTTTAAAATTCTCTCTCCAAACAAAATGCATTTATTGTGGACATCCCGCAACCAACTTGCCCCCCCCCCCCCCCCCCCCGCGCGACCCACAGTTTGAAAACCGCTGACCTAAAGCACACACGAGAAGAACGCGGGTCGTCTGTGTACCTGGCCCTTTTGGGAAAATTCAGCTATAAAAGGTGGGTTCCCTCCGATGTTTGGGGTTTTCAGCGCCATGTCCCGTCCTTCTCCAGCAAGTTCTACAAGCGCTGTGGGACTAACCATGTTTACATATAAAGGGGCGCCGTCATACTCATTGCATTTCACAGATGCGCAGGTTTGAAGAGCGAGTCGGTTGCCCAGTATGGAACCGGAATGTGATGATGGCTGGCTGGCTTCCCTTCTATTTGCCCCGGCTTGCCGGTCCGCGTTGACCCCGGAGTGTTCACCTTGTTAAGAGTTTGAGTGCAGATGGCGTGGAGGTAGCGGGATCGAGGAGTGGCGGAGTTCAGGCTGCCCTGAAGAGTGTTTTTCTCTGAGTGCATGCGGACTGTCTGGGTGCGGTGCAGCTGGTGAGAGGGGGGTTGGAGATGAGGAGGGAGGGAGGGAGCTCACACAGCTGCTCCTCCGATACGAGTCTCGTCCAAAAAAAAAAAATCACCTTCCCCCCTTTAAATTGGGCAGCACCTCGGTAACGATGGATTTCTCCATGCCGACATTAATTTGGTGCTCGGGCCAACCAGTGTTGTGAACCGGATGGACACTCATGGAAGCTAAAGTAAATATAGTTCAGAACGTCGATGTACTTTATCATTTTTGAAATTCTTGAAAGTTGCAAAAGCCGTTTTTTTAATGATCTTTTAAAGGCAATCTATTGTAAATAATCTATGTACTAATCTAAATAAATCATTTCTTCGTGATAAAATGGGTTTCTATGAAATCTTGGGTCTAGCGTACTCTTCTGGAGATTTTTCTTTTGAAATATTTCGAGCACGACAAATCAGATACTTTGTGCAGTCTTTGTTGTTATTCTCGGAGATAAAGGAGCTTTACCAGAACCTTCTATCGGTGTATTAAGTTATATTCATTCCAAACTAAGGTATCTATTCTTAAAGGTTGTGCAATTTAGCGCCTAGTATAGAGGAGAGTGTGCGGGACAATGTCACTTGTTTGTCCATGGCCTTTTTGAGCATGCTCCTTGTTTCTTAGAAATGCAGTTGAACAATTACAATGGTGAAGTGGCATTCAGCTGCAGGTGCATTACTTCCAGTTGGATATTAGCTGATGTCTGAAAGGAGGGAATTAGCGGTGTGTTGTATTAGCCTTTTGTAGTGCATTTTGCTCAGGCCCTCTTCATTTCCCGGTTTTCAATGCCGAGCGGCAAGGGTCTCCGCACAGAACTAATGCCCATCACACATGTAAATGGTGTGAAAGGGCTGCTCAGCAAAGTGTTCTCATGTCAATCCTCGTGGAAATGGATACAATGCAAACATTACAGCTGAACCAACCACACGTTCTGCCGAGGAAAAAGTCCAAGGGGCTAGGGCCCCTTTGTCTCGGCCGCTCTTTGAAAAACACGGGGGCAAATTCATTTGATTGAGTTCGCCCGGCGGGATTAGAGGAGAAACTTCTATTATGGACGCCCGAGGTTTGTTAAGTTGAGATCAATTCATTAGATTTTATTGCCTTAGTGAGAAGCAGAATTGCGTTATTGTGGCAACTTCATCACATATTCATGGTTCAACAGAAGTAGTAAACGTATTGAATTAAGTGCTCTTTCAGTGGGGAAGGGAGCGGGGGGGGCCGTGGTGTCTGCTCAGCTGACAGTTTTAATTGCCTAATGGTTTGCTTTTCTCGGGCACAAAAAATGTATTCTTCCGCTGTAATTTCTTGTGATCTCTTTTAATCGTGGCTGCAGCCTTTCCCAGTTTCAGAACTGAAGAACTTTTTATAACGCACCTTTATTTTATAGATGACCATAAAAGCAAGGTTATGTCAAAAGTTAAGTAGAAAAAAAAATAGAAAAGTAGAACAAGAAATCAGCTGGGCTGATCAAAAGAGAGATCACTGTGGGTAAATCCTGGTACTGATAGCGGAATAAAGCGGAGTATACAATGACAAACGACTGAATTTTTACTTTGGAGTCTCTATGCTGCAATCATAATCTAGCCAGTGAGACAATTTTATAACCGAGTAATGACTCTCTGAGTCCATTTGCTTGTTTGATGGTGTTTATGTGATGGGCAATATTTCACTGCCGTCAACCAGGGAGATTGTTTTAAGATGTTTATGAATGTTTCCATGCTGAATTTATGTTTCACTCTCCAGCCCGACAATGTCGAAGGGAAGATCAGGGAAATCATTCCTGCTGGTTTCAGTTGCAACACTGATGACTTCATCTCATTGTTGGAGAAGGAGGCCAACTTCAAGCCCTTTGGCACCTTGCTTCACACTTACGAAGTCCACAACGAGGAAGCAGGAGAACTCACATATCAGATTTACAAGGTAGGTACATTGCCCGTCACAGGTGATACTCCTGTACTCCCTTCAGTTTATTAAAGGTACGCTACTTAAGTGTATGTTTCGTTACTCACTTGACTTGTGTTCCACACAGTATATAAGTTATCGTGAACAATGGTAGGGCCGACACGAAGAGGAACCTAACCCTATGCATGTTTGTGGAATATTCTGTCTAAGGTTGACATGACCTGCCCGGGATTCCCAGAGTACCATGAACGCCTGCAGACCTTCCTCATGTGGTTCATCGAGACGGCCAGTTTCATCGACGCAGACGATGATCGCTGGGACTTCTTTCTTGTGTGAGTGCCCTCCTTAAACAACGGCACTGCCCCTACCACCCCCCTCCCAGAAACGCACCCCCAACGTCTGTTATTGAAAAACAGAGCCCCCCTTTGAGCCGCTTGTGACCAATTAGCCGACCGGTTTGATTATATTTCCCCATAGAAGAATTGTTGATCTGGCAAGAGTTTCTTTTGTACCCAGAGCCCTTTTCATTTTTTTCAGGGCCAAGAGCTGAATTGAATACTGTTGTCTTTTGAGACACTGAACAATATCTAAACAGTAAAAAGAGCCTCTGCCAGTGTTTTCTTTACCCTGGCTCCTATTAATACTGACAATGGGCAAATGGACTGAAGTGATTTTGAGGAGTTCAATCCCTCCTCCAACCCCTTCTCGTCCTCTAAGTTGCAGTACTCCAATTAAGTGCATAATGTATTCAGGTTGTAGCAGGTGTACCAATCGGGCCTGGCTGCTCCAGTATGCAAGCATTGGGGAAAAGGGGGGTGCGTGCGAATGGAGGGGATAAAATGGACGCTGCATAGGAGTGTGCCTGTAATTGACCTGCTTGCCTTTGTGTTTTATCTGCAGATTTGAGAAGTACAATAAAGACGGGGAGACTCTCTACGCAACTGTTGGCTACATGACAGTTTATAATTACTATGTGTACCCAGACAAAACCCGACCACGTGTAAGGTAATTGCTAGGGTAGCACGTGCCTTCTCATTCTTTTGTGTAATAAAAAAAAAGGGAAATTATACATTTCTTTCTCCCTCTTCGGGGAAAAAAAGGCCAAATTACTGGATTATATAGCCAACTATTCAACCCCATTTTGTTTCATTATGAAGCCAAAGTGCTTCATATCTAAAAACGACTTTACATGTTAGCATTTTGTTGTGCATGTAGATGGACGTTATAATAACCCACTGCTACATTTGCCCCTTTCAGTTTAAGGATGGCTCGCACATAGAGTCGTCACACATAATCCTGACCAGTTTGTAGTGAGAGAGAGGGGGAGAGCGAGAGAGAGAGGGAGAAGGGGGGGACACATTTTTAAACAAACCTGTTTCACATTAGTCCCCACATATGTGGTATAACATGTATGTCCTCTCTCTAACAAGCCAAATGCTGATCCTGCCACCGTTCCAAGGAGAGGGTCATGGTGCCCAGCTGCTGGAGGCTGTGCACAGATTCTATTGCACACTGCCCAAAGTACAAGACATTACAGGTGAGTGTGCTGGGATTGTGTTTTTACATGATGTTCAGGAGACCGCGTTGGGAGACACTGTTCTTCTTAGTTCTTATGGTTTTCACCAGTGACTTTGTAAATAAATTCCACATAGGATCTAGTAATTACAATGTAATGCTGTAGAATAATTGTACAAAGGACAAAGGAAGTTTATATTTATATGCCAAGATTTTCTTTTCAGAATGGGCTGAATAGAAATGTCTGCTTTGCACTGGAACTGGGGCTGAATGATAAAGAGGTGTCCCGGTTTTCCCTTTCATAAATGAAGCCTTCCCGAGAATTGATTTCGGTTAGAATTAGCCCATTGAATAGGAGAGAGGTCCTGCCAGGGCAGGTCGTGTGGCCTCGATTAATATTTCCTCACTGTTGCTTGGTGCTGAATATTTGAATAAGGGAGGATTGGAAATGTGTAAATTTCTACCTTTTGTAGCAGAGATCCAGAAGTCCCCCAATTCTCTTCAGCAGACCCCCAACACATGCATACAAGCACACACACAAAAGGTCAATTGCACTACAGTGTTGAAAACAAACTATGCTGTGAGGCACGCCATAGCTTTTGTGGGTTTTGCGAAAGGTCTATTATAGCTTATTTGAAAACTACAAACGGCTCAAAACAAGTTTACCTCTATTGTTAGGCGGTTGTAGTTATAATGTGTTGTGATGTTTGTTTCCAGCCGAAGACCCCTCTGAGAACTATGTGAAGCTCAGAGACTATGTCCTGGTCAAGCTCTGCCAGGGCCTGCCCTCCTTCTCTCCAGACAAGCTGCACCTCGGTTTCTCCAGCGACATGATCAGAGAGGCTCAGGACAAGCTCAAAATCAACAAGGTACTCTACATCATGTCAAGAATAGAAACTCAGAAAAATTATAACATTTATAGCCACAATGAAATCCTTGCATTATCTGAAAACATACATACAACATACCTGTTGTGACATACCTGTTGTACATACATGCTTGCCTCCAATGTCCTGTTTTTGTTCCATTTATTTCTTCTGAGGTTTGTGTGTGTGTCTGTCTGTCTGTCAGCAAGTGCTAGAAGCTGCTGTGTACCGGAATCAAATTCCTCTTGTGCATAGGTCCACTTGGCCAATAAAGCTAATTCGGATAAGTCGCAAAAATCAAATATAGTTTGACAGCCAGAGGAGGGAAATATACGTAAACATCTGCCCTTTTACAGCATTTCAGTAAATGCAAAGCAGCGACGATGACGCATGCACATCGATCAACTTTGAACGTGAACACCGCTGGGTGCCTATCACATCACTTAGTCTACAGTTGTAAAAATTGTTTAAAAAAAAATATTTGGAAGTGCTGCATTTTTTTTTGTGAAGTTCAACTGAAATATAAGGCGTCCGGGTGGCGTAGCGGTCTATTCCGTTGCCTACCAACACGGGGCTCGCCGGTTCGAATCCCCGTGTTACCTCCGGCTTGGTCGGGCGTCCTTACAGACACAACTGGCCGTGTCTGCGGGTGGGAAGCCGGATGTGGGTATGTGTCCTGGTCGCTACACTAGCGCCTCCTCTGGTCGGTTCGGGCGCCTGTTCGGGGGGAAGGGGGAACTGGGGGGAATAGTTGTGATCCTCCCACGTGCTACATCCCTCTGGTGAAACTCCTCGATGTCAGGTGAAAAGAAGTGGCTGGTGACTCCACATGTATCAGAGGAGGCATGTGGTAGTCTGCAGCCCTCCCTGGAGCCGCAGACGGGGTGGAACAGAGACCGGGACCGCTCGGGAGAGTGGGGTAATTGGCCAAGTATAAAACGGCTGAAATGTAAAACATCCAATAAAGGAACAAAACAAAAGCTAAGTCTAGAGGCCTTGTAGTGTATGGAGGACCTCACACCAGAAGACTTGATGCACTTTCCAGCTGGTCGGTGTACAGCGCATCTTGATGGACACGTTAGGATCTGCTTCATAACTGATGCAACAGCGGCTAAGAATTCAGACCCACGTTGACCCTTCGCTTTCTCAGCGGACTGGTGCAGTCAGGGGTTTCCCATAATCTTTCTGCTTTCCAAAACCATCCCCTAGACCACAACTGACATGTATCATTTCCGTTCTTCCCAGTGTTTTCTTTTGACGCAACTCCTGCTCAGTTATAACGGGAGGATTTTTCCTGCTTTTTCTTCTTCTTCTTCGTGATCTCATCCCTGCTGAGATTAATCAGCTCCTCTTTGTGTTCTTCAAGCATCAAGACGTGCTATTAGATTATAGATTCTATACCAGGCTAGATAACCGGATTTTAAATTGGAAGAATCGAATGTCAGACATTTGTTACCATGTTAAGTCATTTTAGCCCCATTTCACTAAAAACACATACATATTTTTAAAAATCCGCACATAGTTCTTCCCTACCAACCCTAGTCCCAGTTATAACACTGGTTCTCTTTGTGCCTTTGCCATGTAGCTGATTATCACAGTCTGACCCCTTTTTGTAAATTGACCAAATGGTTACGTCTCATGACACGCCTCTAGGCTTTGTCCGGGACCAGACCCCCTGTCGGCAGCGTGTCTGCGGGCCCTGAGTATTTCTTTTCCAACCATTGTGCTGAGATGTAGTTTAGATCCCATTTGAGGCAAACTATGTGGACTTAAAAAAAAAAAAAGAAAGCGAGGGAGCGAGTGAACGGGGGGGAGGGACAAAAAACTCAAATAATTGGCTTATTTTCTTTCCCTACAGAAACATGCAAGGCGAGTGTACGAGATCCTGCGCCTGAGAGCGACAGACATGAGTGATGAAGTAAAAGCAAGAGATTACCGTCTGGAGGTTAAAAGAAGGCTATTTGGACCGTACAAGGTTACTGCATTATAATAACAGCATTGAAGTAGCATGCATTGTTTATCACCGTGCAGTGGGAGAATAAGTGCGTGCAGCAGCAAACTCATTTTAATTGATTTCTGTTCATGCTCGATATTCGCAAACGCGGATTAATTACCAAAACACGTTGCCGTTGCCACCCAGCGAAAAGCCAGATTTCAGTGTTCCACCATTTGTAAACATGGCATTACTGCTGTTAGTTGCAGAAGGAATAATGGTGTGGCATACACTTTATCTGCTTAAGGCTGCGTATTGTCACTGTTTATTATGTTACCTGTCAGTACTTGGAGAAAAATTGATCTTCACTCCTGCTAAAATTGGTAGGGTACCAGTGGCTCATTGTTACAGCTACAATAGAGCGCACTCGGCCCCCGTGGTTCTGCTATTGTGGCACCATTTTCTATTCAAGCAAGCGCAGTTAGTTAGGATTTACATTTCTTTGAATGAAATCTTTTTTTTATGTAAGTATGCTTCAAGCAGACAGTCCTAAAAAGCTGCTGCATTTTAGAGTTTCACGTCTTTACTTTTTCTGTGCTTTTTCAGACTAACTCAGGCGAGCGGTGGAATTCTTCCAAACCGTTTTTTTTTTCCCCGTTCAGAATTGGGGATTTTGTATTTAACTGCAGAATCTGAGGGAGGCAGAGACATCTGCTGAAACTGAATCACAAATTCCACGGCGGATAGACTTCCTCATACCCATATAACACTCCCTACAACCTGTTTTGCCCCTTACATTTTGTGTTTGAGCAGCTCGCTGTAACTCTGCATACCAACCATTAGAGGATTTGCTGTCAGCGGTGTAACCGCACGTCCTGAAAAGGCGAGTTTTTGACGGCAGTGAGGGAGTGGAATGGGGTGGGGGGTATAGACCTATGTGGTGAGAAGGGAAGTAACCTAGGAATTCCTTGGGAGAGTGGCGAGGAGAGATCTGGTGGCCAGATGCCTGTTCTCCTTTTTTCTCCTTTCCTGAGGAGATTTGGTTTATAGTTATTTGAATGGCAGAGGCCTCTGCCGTACATGTGAAGGGATCATATGTTTCTTCCCAACCTTGGGTTAGGTTATTTTTCTCTCTATTCCCCCAGTGACCAAATGTACATGTGTGAGTCAGTATCAGCCAGTTTTGCATGAAGCATTTTCCACTAGAGTCCAAATACTTGAATGTGCAACTTTGGTCCGTGGCCAGTATCTTTCAGCACCCCTGTAGATCCGGCTGCAGAGTAATTTTGTCCTGCCAGAATATTCTGTCGTTGCCCCTCTCTACCATCTGAGTTGGATGTGAAAACATCCTACAGGTCGGTTGAAAGAGAAGCCATTTGTAGCCGGGAACGTTTATAATCACATTTCCAATTAAATTCGAGTCTTGGATTCAAGAAGTTCTTGTAAAACCACATTCATAATCCCCCACTACCGCCACTACCGAACACTAGGCAGCTCATGTTTGTGTCTTTTAAAGAAACAGCCGAAGTATCGCCTTGACAATGTTGTGTGTATTTTGATGTGTCTGGTGTGCAGAAGAACCAGAGAGAGCTGACCAAGATGATGAAATGCCTGCGGCCAGAGGAGCTAGTGTCCCACATACACCAAATGAACCCTCAGATACAGCACGAGGAGCTGGAGAAGAGCTACCAAGTCATCCTCGGAGAATACAGAAGAATCATTGAAAGGCTTGCAGCGCAGGCCTGATAGCAGGCTTGGAGACACGACTTGCCCTGCCTGCTGGCCAGGAGTCCGCCTTCTAAGACCGGGGGCGGTCTGCCCCGTCTGTAAAAAGCCACAGACTTGGGTTTCCCACCAAACAGAAACTCTCTTGATGTGACTAATCACTTCTAACTGAGGAGTACTATGGATCCATATTAATTGAGTAGTAGGTTGTACCAGCACTAGCTTGGAGTGAGAAGCCTGTGTATAGCCCGACTCTGTGTTGTGTGTGAGATTGGCCAACACAGCTGTCCAGTCGAACCAGTGGTTGTCTACAGCTTCTTTATTTTGTTATCCCCCCTGTTATACAGTAGATGTACAGTAGAGGATGATCATGGCACAGCTGGCAGGGGAAGGCTCGCTTTTCATCCCATGTGTTTAATGAAACTGTGCGATTCAGCGATTTGTAATCATTCACAGGTGATACGAGCTCCGTCAGCCCTCTTAAGGAAATGCCTCCTCCTCTTAACAGACAAGGCCCGATTTGCTTTTCTCCGATATCCTTTGTCATAACTTTTTCTGGAAGAAATGTTGGTTTTGAGGCACTTCATATTGAAATAAAAAATGGTTTTGTATATTGCTCAAACTGTTGGCTTTGATTAGTTGTGTGACAGCCTCACTACTTGGGGGAAATACTTGACCATTGCGTTGAAGTATTACGTATAGTACGCTGTTTTCCCGGAGGATTTGTAAATGCGTCACCCTGAGGTACCTTTGTATAGTAACTCATGACACACGGCAAACTAGTGATTTTTCACAATCCCCTCAAGAAGTCTAGGATGGAGCTGGAACTAATTGGGTAGTAAAGGTTCAGATAAATCCAGCATACTACACAATACTGCGCACAACCATCACTTTCTAATACACATGTAGTGCCAGTTTCTCCCTTTTGTGTTTTATTGCATTCCCTTCAAAAGGCCTGAATCATGCATTTTTTTCCCAGTACATGTTGCTGTATTTTATTTTAACCATTTTAGGGATGCAAATTAGTTCAGGCACCCTCTTGTGGTTAATGCAACTTCTGATTGCCATTGATGTGGAGTGTCGGGCTAATGAGCGTTATGGTTTTCAATTGAAAACCTTAGTGCTGCTGTATTGCCCCACTTGTGCAGATCGCTGTGATGAATAGCCATCGTTCGATACTTTAGTACATCGTCGCTAAATGAAGTCTTCTAGGTTAATTTTCAATTCCCCCCCCCCTTTCTCCTATCCACTTGAAATAAGCCAAAACGTTGGAACCCTTCAGCAGCTCTGATTCAGATTGATTGAATCCACTCGTGGCCACAGGGGGAGTCATTTCCCTGCATGGTGAGTGCAGTCAGCGCCGTACAAACTGCACTGTTGGGGGAGGGGGGGCAGCTCAGGGGGGGCGGGGCATGTGTAAATCAGTACTCGCGGTCTTAGAAATCTGTGCGCGCGCTTTATAGTCCGTGCCCTCGGGATTTGGCGCCAAATTCGGTCAAGTTGGAAACGTGTTCACGGATAGTGTGATCCTCCCACGCGCTACGTCCCCCCTGGTGAAACTCCTCACCGTCGGGTGAAAAGAAGCGGCTGGCGACTCCACGTGTATGGGAGGAGGCCGCACCCCACTCTTCCGAGCCGTCCCGGTCTCTGCTGCTCCACCCCTCCCCCTCCCCCCCCGCCGAGCCGGGAGGGCTGCAGACTACCACATGCCTCCTCCCATACACGTGGAGTCGCGCCAGCCGCTTCTTTTCACCTGACAGGGAGGAGTTTCGCCAGGGGGGGCGTAGCGCGAGGGAGGGTGCGCACCCTGACCTCAGCCTGACCTTGTCAACTCTTGGAAACGCCCCTGGACACTACACCGTGTGAGCGTGAAGTTATTCCTTTTTCCCAAAAACAAAACAAAACATTCCCAAAAATTATGTAAAAGCACATTTTTTTCCAAACTAAATGTTGTAGTATGACCAACAGGGGACCTCTTGTGGTTGAACTGAATTCGTTGGTGCTCCGCTGTGTGAGAACTTACTGCATATTTATCCCAATAAAACCTCCCCCAAGTTATGCCGAAGCCGTCTGTTAAACTACGTGCTGTAGTATAAACCACAGCAGAGCCTTGCTGCGGCAAGTGGTTTTGGAGACGCTGCGCCGTGTGAGTGCAAATCTCTTTTCGCTGTTGCACCTTCTAGACGGTCCCTGCGCACTCGTCTCACTCTCACTGCTCACTCGTCTCACTCTCACTGCGCACTCGTCTCACTCACTGCGCACTCGTCTCACTCACCGCTCACTCGTCTCACTCTCACTGCGCACTCGTCTCACTCCCATTGCTCACTCGTCTCACTCTCACTGCGCACTCGTCTCACTCTCACTGCGCACTCGTCTCACTCACTGCTCACTCGTCTCACTCACTGCGCACTAGTCTCGCTCTCACTCGTCTCACTCTCACTGCGCACTCGTCTCACTCACTGCTCACTCGTCTCACTCTCACTGCGCACTCGTCTCACTCTCACTGCGCACTCGTCTCACTCTCACTGCGCACTCGTCTCACTCACTGCGCACTAGTCTCGCTCTCACTCGTCTCACTCTCACTGCGCACTCGTCTCACTCTCATTGCTCACTCGTCTCACTCACTTCGCACTCGTCTCACTGCTCACTCGTCTCACTCTCACTGCCCACTCGTCTCACACTCACTGCGCACTCGTCTCACTCTCACTCGTCTCACTCACTACTCACTCGTCTCACTCACTGCCCACTCGTCTCACTCTCACTGCCCACTCGTCTCACTCTCACTCGTCTCTCACTGCGCACTCGTCTCACTCTCACTGCGCACTCGTCTCACTGCGCACTGCGCACTCGTCTCACTGCGCACTCGTCTCACTCTCGTTGGCTGTTCATGAGACCGACGTCAGCGGCCCAGCTCGGAAGACGGCTAGTTTGGGTGAAAACTAGGTGGCCCGTGTTCGTTGTCTACCTTTCTACGGTGTTTTGACGGTCTTTCGCTTGTGAGTTCGAGTCTGTGAACGTGTTCACAGTTTTACCACGTTTTGAAATCCGAGGGCACGATTTACACATCCGGGGGCATGGACTCGTGATTCGACGGCACGGGTTAGAAACCGCGCTCACAGATTTCTAAACCGAGAGTACCTCACGCGCCCGGCATGCGCCGACGGATAACTCCTCCCCCAACCACCACGATGACGACGCATTCAGTTCAACCTCCTGTAATGGTGACGTAAGGTGGGGTGAAACGTCACAACTCCCAAATGCAGCAGGACGTCGGAGAATACTGAAGCCACGAGGAGATGGTCCGCCACACACACGCTTATTCTCGATGCCTACTGCGAACTACCGCGAGATTACCTGGTTCCGGCGAGACTTCGCGAGATGACGTCATCGGCACTGAGGCCTCTTAAAGAGACGGTACGTACTGAAGAGGGGACTTCTCTGACGTCACTCACCGCCTGTCGTGTTATTGTTCTGTAACCCTCACGCGCCCTGACAGACATAACTCCTCCCCCATCACCACGATGACGACGCATTCAGTTCGACTTCCTGTAATGGTGACGTGGCGGTGGGGTGACGCGACAAAACTCTCAAAGGCTGAAATGTAGCGGGATGTCGGAGAACACTGAAGCCATGAGGAGATGAGCTGCAGTACTCTCGCTTACCGCGAGATTACCTTGTTCCCGCGAGACTTCGCGAGATGACGTCATCGGCACTGAGGTCTCTTAAAGAGACAGTACGTCCTGAACAGGGGACTTCTTCTCAACTACTGACACAGCACCAGATTTACACATGGGTGTGCCCCCCCCCCTCCCCAGCTGAACTTTAAGACACGGAAGTGGCAAGTTGCTCTTTTATTTCAGGGCAGGAGGCTGCGTGCCGTGTCTGCGAAGCTAATGACGTCGTCAGGCTTCCTGTGGCAGGACGCCATGTCGGCAAACGTATCCAGTCCTTGGAAATCCAAAGGGTTCGAAGTGTTGAGGTTGTGGAAACTGCTGAGACAGTCCGCAGGCGTCTGTGTTATCGTCACAAAGTTGTACAAACTTGCGCTTTCCTCCAGACCACACAGTTGTGTTTATGGAAGCTTAATTAACCCCCCACCCCCACCCCACGCACGCACGCACGCACACACTCGCGCGTGCGCACAGAGCACTCTGCCTTGCAGTTTCATTCCAGGGCCACATGTGCGAGTGCACCTGCCTGTAAATACTCGCATGTGTGACACTCGTCCACACTCCCACAGCACATTCAGGGAAAGGGTGTCGAGAACCCTCGAGGCTGGGACTGGTTTTTAAATGCTTAAGTGTCGTGGATTCAGTCCCATTTCGTAGTGCTGCACATAAGGAGATATATTTTCAGTATCAACTGAAATTGTGAGATTACGCTGAGTAGCTATAAATATGTTGCTCACGTTTTCTTCGATAATTGACAACTCTCGGTTCGTTATGGAGTGTTCACTGCAGGCGTTTATGGTCACAGCGGGAAGCCACCCAGTCCGGCCCAGATAGCACGCGGATGTGGGCCACTTCAGGCAATGATACGGCACTGATGGCCTTCTTCTGGCCCTGACAAAATGGATGTGAGCCTGAAGTGGCCCACATGTATAATAGCAAATATGGCCCAAATACGGCAAATCAAATGTGGGCCTTTTTTGGCAAAGATGCGGTGCTCTGGGCAACATGTGGTCTGGATGTGACCCTGAAGTGGCCCGTGTGGTAAAAGGTGAATATGGCCCAAATATCACAAAACAAATACGGGCCACCTTTGGCAAATATGTGGCACATGCAGCATTGCTATGGCTTGGTTCTGGCCCAGATCTGGCAAACAGGAGCGGACCACCCAAGCAATCATTCCACGTGGTATGTGGGCCGGATGAAAGTGTCGGGTGTGGGACGGGTCCGGGCCACAGCAGTTTTGCTATGTGGGGGGGGGGGGATCGGGCTTACGACCTTCTCTAACCTTTAGGCCACGGCTGCCCCCTTCACATGCAGTGTGATGAAGTCTAGAGGAACGGGGCAAGTCTCTCTCGCAGGTCTATCCGAGGCTGCTTCAGTGGGCCCAGCAGGGAGTGGGCCCTCGTACCGCGGCGTGGAAAGGGTTAGGGATGTGGATTTATGCCTTACACTTATATTGGCTTCAGTGATTCTCTCTCTCTTTCTCTCTCTCTCTGCCATTTCACATTTTTCCACTGAAAACAAGAAAAATGTGCAGTTCTTCAAGTCGTACCCATGTTCCTCCTTTTTTTCCCCTCTCCTGTGATGTTTTATTCAGGAGTGAATGTGTGCAGCTCGCGTCAAGGCGAGCAGAGAGAGAGGGGGGGGGGAGAGTTGTTGCCGGCGTACTGTGAAACGACCACAGCATCCAACCCCACTTGAGGATCTGGTTTCACCTGTTGGCGTGTCTGCTACTGTTACCTTATGGCGCCTCCCTACCCCTTCATTGAGACAGACAGGGCCGGGAGTTTGGACCCGGGCCCGGGCTGTGCTGAGGGACCTGCTGAACATGATACCTGTGTGCAGGAACGCCGACGTCTTGGCTCCCGGGTTCCCAGGGGAGGGTTGAGGGGTTGTTGTTGGGTGGAGGTGGGGTGGGGGGGGGGATAAGGTTGGAGTCCCCCACCGCTGCTCTTCTTATCGTGTCCCCCCCTTCCCTTTTGTGCTCGGCGGCTGCCCTCGCACCCCGGGGGTCAGCGGAGCTGTCCTTATCCGCCGTGGCTGAGCCCGGGCGGACCCTTTCTCCGCCTAAACGGCTCCTCCTTTAAGGTGGCGCGCTGACAAGCGGGACCCAAACAGTGAAACAGAAACCGAGCTCGACATCTTTTAATGGTGTGTCAGGGAGGAGGGGGGGTGCGCGTGTGCGCATGCGCGTGGGTGGGGGTGTCGGACCGGTTTGAGATGGTGCTGCTGATATGGTAATGTGCTGTAGTGAGGGATTTGATGAAAGCGGTGTTGATAGCTCCGCAGCGGAGGTCCCCGGGGGCCGGTACAGAAGTAGTTCCCGGATCGATAAACATGCCAAGTTTCCTGTTCGCGGTTCGCTTTTTTTCTTTTCTTTTTCTTTTTTTTTTCTTTTTCTTTCTTTGGACAGCTGTTTATTTCAGCAGACTGCCTTCAGTTTCATCACCGCCGCGTCACACCACAAACATTTGTCATCTCGCCGGCCATGCGGTTAATGTATGGATTCGGTGGAAATATGCACCCCCTCCTCCCCCCACCCACCGGCCCTCACATCTGCGCATGTGTGAAATGTTCAACTAAACAAGACACACGCTGACCGGAAGTTTAGCGAAATATGGAGCCAACGCTCAGTTAAAGATGATAGAAGATGAGGTGACCAGCCGTACTTTCTTTTCTTTTTTTTTTAAATACATCTGTTCTTCCTCGTGTGCTGTTTTTTCTTCTTCTAACATTCTTAAAAAGGCCATCTGCCGGCGTCCGGGTGGCGTAGCGGTCTATTCCGTTGCCTTCCAACACGGGAGGGTCGTGGGTTCGAATCCCCGTGTTACCTCCGGCTTGGTCGGGCGTCCCTATACAGACACAAGCGGCCGTGTGTGTGGGTGGGAAGCCGGATGTGGGTATGTGTTCAAGTGTGTCCTGGTCGCTGCACTAGCGCCTCCTCTGGTGGGTTGGGGCGCCTGTAGGGGGGGATCACGTGATCTTTCCACGCGCTACGTTTCCCGGTGAAACTCCCTGTCAGGTGAAAAGAAGCGGCTGGCGACTCCACATGTATGGGAGGAGGCACGTGGTAGGGCGCTCACATCGTCTATACGTACAGGGCGCATGCGCTGTGCGGACATACACACTTTTTTTTTCACAGTCCGGTCGCGCCGACGCGTGCCTAAGGCCTACATTTCCCACAATCTTTGCGCGTCACTTTCCTTTTCCGCCGGAAGTTACGGAGTGTAAACAACATGGCGCTGTCCTCCGATGAGGAAGAAGAGCCGCCGTGTTGCCAGGCCGTGTCGGAAAGGAAAACCTCGCGGAGGCGGTATGTTCGACCTCTCAACGAAGGGGGGGGAGACAGAGAGGGGGAGTTCAGCGCGTCGGGGAGGGATTGGAGAAGTATGGATGACGCAAAACGTCGTCTCCGTACTGCATTGTTATTATCGTTATTGTAAAAGTTGCAAAGCCACGAAGAAGAAACTAACGGAAGTTTCCGGTGCCGCACGAAACGCATGTCGACGTTCAACGTTTCATGCGGAGCCGTGGTTTGTTGTTATACCGGGGCGCGAACGCTAGGTGCGCGCGGACATGGGCACGCGGGCGTACGCTGAGGTCCGCTATTGCGTCATTTTGGTCCGTGGCGCCCGGGTAGCGTAGCGGTCTATTCCGTCGCCTTCCAACACGGAGGTTGGTGGTTCGAATCCCCGTGTTGCCTCCGGCTTGGTCGGGCGTCCCTACAGACACCATTGGCCGTGTCTGCGGGAGGGAAGCCGGATGTGAAGAGTAGGGTAAACCCCCCCTTCTTCTCCCCAGTCGCTGCTCCACCCCCTCTCTGCCGATCCGGGGGGTGCCCTGACCGACCAGAGGAGGCGCTAGTGCAGCGACCAGGGCCATTACCCACATCCGACCTCCCACCCGCAGACACGGCCAATTGTGTCTGTAGGGGCCCCTCGACCGAGCCGGAGGTAACACGGGGATTCGAACCGGCGATCGCGGAATAGACCGCTACGCCACCCAGACCCCCCAGAGGAGGGTAATTGGCCAAGCACAAATTAGGGCGGAAAAAATGGGGGGGGGGTTACGGTCCGTGTGTGGTACATCAAGGCTATGAACTGGCCTGTTGTTTGCAGCCCTCCCGGCTCGGGGGTGGGGGGGGGGGAGCAGCCACCGGGACGGCTCGGAGGGCGGGGTGATTGGCCGGATATAACTGAGGAGGGGAAAAAAGGGGTGCGTGTGTATGTGGGGGGGGGGGGGTCCCCCCAAAAAATCTATCTATTCCCATGTTCTATGTTGTGTTATTTTACTTGATTTTAATTAGGCTGCGTCCCTTTATTTTCTTCTTCCGCCAATCATTGTGTGTAGATGTCCCATTCTGTCCCCACGCCGTCCAGATAATAAACAGATTTCTCTTTTCAAAGGTTGTCCTGAAAACAAGCCCCCCCCCCCCCCCGTGTTGTGGTAAGGCAGACGGCAGGTGTGTGACACGCAGAGCCCGGTGCATGATGGATGGTTTCCAGCAGCGTACGAGCAGCGCCTGTTGTCGTAATCACACGTGTCAGGTAACTGATTGGCCGTCATGAATCTTTCCCCTTAAATCAAACGCACATTGAGATGGATTTCAGTTCGGGTGACTGGAAACGGATTAGTGACGTGCATAATGTAGTAAATTTCATTATAGTGATTGACAGGGAGCGAATAGTCCCAATGCGAGACTCTTGTTTTCGGTCACAGCCGGGGTACATGTCGGCAGCCTGAGAGATATGACTGAGTCTTATTTACCGCAGGGTTTCGACGCCGCTCAGTAGTCCGGGTGAGGGAATCACAGAGAGGTGAATCGGTTCATCTGCACACGGCGATTACCAAGAGAGGAACCTCTCATCACTCGTCTAAGTGACCTCTTCCAGGGGCGTAGCACAAAATTCTGGGCCCTATACATCAGGGGTCTCTGTGGGCCTCTTTTGTCTCTCACGCATCACTTTTTTTGTTTTCTAGCATACTGTACATTATTTACAGTCACAGCACATTATTTTAACCTGATTTAACCTAGCTTAACTATCTTGCAGTGATAGAAAACAAAAAGCGGTGGTAGTAGGAGTTAGCTAGCCACCTTTCTTTGGGAAGAAATTACTCCACAGTTGTTTTCCCTCAGCTCGCCTTCTCTCCCCCTTTCCTTTTCCGCGACCCAGATTTTGCTTTCTTTGGGGAAGACGCGACTCCGTGCTTGTATCAGCAGCCACTGGCGACAGGACGACATGAGCTGCGCTGAGAGACGCTCCTGAGGGGCGGACTAAACCATGTTGCACCTTCTGTAAGGGGCGAGAGGGGCCTCAGAAAGCCTCCACTATTTTCTTTAAGTCCCTCGACCGATGTGCTGAGCCAGTGTTAACTGACGTTATGACGCTAGTTAGAAATAAACATTTGCAAACCAGAACAAACTTTTAATTCAAGGCTTCCCGAGCCCCCTCCCCTCCTTCTGGGCCCTGGTAGCCCCTCCCCCCCCAGTACGACTCCGCTGACCTCTTCAGTCTCAACGGACTGCAGGTATCCCCACCCCTGCCCACTCCTTTAAGGATGAGGATGTGCACATGCTTGATAGGGAGGAACGCTGGTTTGACCGGGGGGAGGCCATCAAAGAGGCCATCTATGTGAAGAGGGAACGACCATCCCTGAACCGGGGGTGGGGGTGGTGGGGGGCTAAGAGTACATCTGTCACCATCTTGCGATGCTGTGATTGCAACTCTTCCCCAGTCCTCTGTGAATAGTACACATGGCCATTGCAACTCGAGTAACACATGGCAACACATATTGTTAATCTAACAAACGCAACAAGGCCTATAAAACGTGAAATGTAAAAACAGAACCGAAAAGAACCATTGAAACGGTCCCAAACAACGACCAGGACTTAACTAGAACGACCGTGGGCGGGGTTTTAAACTCTATATCAGGGTTTCTCAACCCAGTCCTCAAGGACCCCCTATCCTGCAGGTTTTCACTGTAACCCTGCATAGGGAGCCCTGCTTGTACTTACTCGACCAATCATCTCGCGGCACTTAATTATGCAAGGTGTGCAACGTCTGACGAAATTCATTGCTGATTGGTTGAATAACTACAAACAGGCACCTGTTCAGGGTTGCAGAGAAAACATGCAGGATAGGGGGTCCTTGAGGACTGGGTTGGGAAACACTGGTCTATATTCTGTCAAGATAAATACCCAGCGGAGATATTAACGCGTTGCATATGTTAGTATGTCTATTAGGAAACGACCGACTCCAACATTAACATTTTAACGCCTTTAATACTGTTTTCCAAAGCAATTTAAAATGGCCGCTGTCCAACGCCTGTAAATACTGCGGCGCCTCGGTGGTGGTCGTGGCGCTTCTGGAACCAGACATGTTGGACATCATCCAAACTGGAGGACGCTAGTGTCTCTCTAGGACGGAAGCAATGAACGTCGCGAAGGAAATGACGCCAACCAACACACGGCATAACAAATTTGCATAAGAACCGGGTCGTTGGCGTGGGCGGTTATGTCACAGTATTGTTTGTGAGGGTGGGACGCCTGCAGCCAGGTGAGACTGGAGAGGTCACTTAGATGATGGTGAAACGTTTCTGTCAATAAACCTTGTGTCCAGATGAACTGAGTCACCTTGCTGGGATTCTCTACCAGAGCTCAACAGGAGTGGGGTAGAGGGGGGCGTCCGGGTGGCGTAGCGGTCTATTCCGTTGCCTGACAACGCGGGGGTCGCCGGTTCGAATCCCCGTGTTACCTCCGGGTTGGTCGGGCGTCCCTACAGACACAAGTGGCCGTGTCTGTGGGTGGGAAGCCGGATGTGGGTATGTGTGTCCTGGTCGCTAGCGCCTCCTCTGGTCGGTCGGGGCGCTTGTTCATGGGGGGAGGGGGATAGCGTGATCCTCCCATGCGCTACGCCCCCCTGGCGAAACTCCTCACTGTCAGGGGAAAAAAAGTGGCTGGTGACTCCACATGTATGGGAGGAGACGTCTGGTAGTCTGCAGCCCGAAGAGTGGGGCAATTGGCCAAGTACATTTGGGGAGATAAAGTGGGGTGGGGGGGGGGTCATGGGGTATATCTTCGGGAAATATTTGATCATTTTAGTGCAATACTGATATTTTAATGACGTTAATATTTATACTTTTTTATCGATTTGAACAAATGCAAATGGACATGCACAATTAGAATGGCCATGGAACCGTTAATCCCAGACAGCATCCGGATGTGGGCCACTTCAGGCAGTGACGCGGCACTGGCGGCCTTCTTCTGGCCCTGACAAAACGGATGTGAGCCTGAAGTGGCCCACATGTATAATAGCAAATATGGCCCAAATATGCCAAATCACATGTGGGCCTTTTTGGGCAAAGATGCGGTGCTCTGGGCAACATGTGATCTGGATGTGACCCTGAAGTGGCCCGTGTGGTAAATGGTGAATATGGCCCAAATATCACAACACAAATACGGGCCACCTTTGGCAAATATGTGGCACATGCGGCGTCGCTATGGCTCGGTTCTGGCCCAGATCTGGCAAACAGGAGTGGACCGCCCAAGCGCCATCATTCCACGCGGTATGTGGGCGGGATGAAGTGTCGGGCGTGGGACGGGTCCGGCCCACAGCGGTTCTGCTATCTGGGATGATTCCGATCGGTCCTGATGCTGGGTTTGCATTTATAAGCTACGTGTGGAAGACGTACTGCCGCGAGGCGTCTGTCAGAGAGCCCGGCTGATTTGTTGCTCGAAGTCAGAAGTGACCTGAGCCGATTCAGTTTGAACTGGCAGTAAAGATAAGCTCATGTGAATCGTCAAATGGAGGCTTTTGAAATGTCAGCGTTTCGATTCCCCGGGTGGATCGGGAGGGGCTTCGTCGGCGGCGGCTGGATTATTCCTGTATTCGGTGCACGCTGGCGTAGAAGCGATAGAAAACACCGATGATTACGGACATATTTTTATCTGCCAACGAACGGCCTCCTTGACCGGCCGGTTTGTAATCAAGAAAAACGTCCCTGTGCTGCGGAGTCCGCCCGGGCATTAATCTCTCAAATGAGCCGTGCCGTGGAGTTGGATGACCACATACTCGCTAGACGTAGTTTTCTAATTAAAACCGTCCCATTAGGGATGTAATTGGTGCTGTGGTATCTTGAGTTTGCAGCGGAGGCGAATGGGAGGGGAGCTAGCTAGGAGGAGTCGGTCTGAGATGCTATCGGGTCCCCGAGGAGACAGGAAGCCTCTGTGTAATCTTGTCAGGTTGGAGATCGGTGCTGTGATCGAGCCGACTGGGGTCTACTTGTCTGCTGCAGCTGTAGCTTAACGGGCGAGTACACTGACCTACTGTGAACTCCTAGCTAACGAACTCGTCGCCGTGGCCTCCAGTTGAGTCCGGATTTCACCTGGGTAGTTTGCCCTGGAATGGAGAGAAATTGCATTTGTGATGCACTCTTATGATTCTCACTTTAATGCGTCTGAGCATCTAGAAAATGCGCACACAGACGCTTTGCGGCGTATTTCGGTTAAAGCGGAGGGCAACAGAGGCCTGCAGAGAACAAGCAGCCCCCCGGGCCGGTTCTCTCTACAAGGGTCAGAACAAGAGCCCAGTCAGAACAAACTGTTTACACAGTTTGAAATGGCGTTTTCTCCTGTTTCAGTGTTCCTACCTTTCTACCGCTGCCCCCGAACCACAAGGAGCAATTAAGATATTACGTTTGGCTGGGGGGGGGGAGGGGGGGTGGAGGCTGACTGTCGGCGTTGTTTTCTCCATCCTGATCTGCTGAACGAGGGAAATAGTAATAGACCTGGATTGCTCGTCGAGACCTCTAAGGAAAGGGTGACTTTGTCCCCCGTCAGCCTTTCCCCGGTCCGGCCTCTGACGGGGGGGGGGGGGGGACGTCCGAATCAACTGGAATATCGTACAAGTCTATATCAGGGGTATTTTCTTACCACACTCGGAGGGTAATAGCGGAGTACGGGGCAATACGTGTGGCCACCAACAGTGTGGGAAATGCCCAGTGCCACCACACAGGAACCAGGGGACAGTAAGAAGAAGGGTATTACAACGCACACGTGTCACCCATAATATAATAACGGCGCTCTCCCGGGACCCCGGCACCCCCGGGACCCCGGGACCCGGACGCCGTGAGGCTTTTCCCAGTGTATTTTCCAGCCGAACCCCGAGCTTAGTCAGTAAATAGGAATGTTGCATACGGAGACAGGCTGACATTTGCCAGATGCTCTGCGCTAATTAGGGCCAAGTATTCCCCCTTGTATGGAGTGTGTGAGAAACCATAAGCGCGCCGCGGCCCGGCCCGGCCCGGCCCGGCCCCTCGGACCTGACTCGGGCGGAGCGCCGTGTTTGTATTCCGAACACTCGGGACGTCACAAACTCTGCTCTGTCGTTGGCTTTGTTATTCTGGGGGCGGGGGGATTTGTCTTTTCCCCCCTTTCGGACGCACGGGAATCGTGCGAGCGTGACGATCGTTGATTGGCGTGTGGCTCAAACGGCGGCCTAGCAACTGCCGCGTAGCAACTGAGGCTCGGGGTCCGGATCCTCCTCGCGGCTACGCCGGTGCGTCGGAGCGGTCGTTCGTCCGCCTCCCGCTGAAGCTGCGGCGTGATTAGCCGTCCTCGGGCCTTCGGAGACCTGCCACTCGGCGGGGGTTCTCGCGGTATTCGCCCTCGCGTTTCGTGTGAACCGCGTGCCGATCCTTCGGAGACCTGCCACTCGGCGGGGGTTCTCGCGGTATTCGCCCGTGCGTTTCGTGTGAACCACGTGCCGATCCTTCGGAGACCTGCCACTCGGCGGGGGTTCTCGCGGTATTCGTTTCGTGTGAACCACGTGCCGATCCTTCGGAGACCTGCCACTCGGCGGGGGTTCTCGCGGTATTCGTTTCGTGTGAACCACGTGCCGATGCGGGCGGCTGTGGGGTTAAAAAGCCCGGCGGCCCGCCGGAGAAACGCTGCGTCCTTCTCAGGTGGAGGCGATACGATTCACTACCCAGCCAACAGGTGTTCACGTCCAGGCCGACGTCCCAACTCCTCAGATTTTCCAAACGCGCGCTCTCCGAAGAACGGCCGCGGGTTATTTTTACCCATCGGTTTCTGGGGATAACGACCGAAAAAGGCCCCGTGTTGCTGGGGGGTTGAAGTGTGGGGGTGGTGGGGCGGCGGTGGGGGTTGGGGGGGGGTAAGTACAGAGCAGGAAGTGAAAGACCTCAACCACAGCCACCCACAGACCCCATCCGCCCGCCCCCCCCCCCTTCACCACGCTCTCCGAGGTTGCAGCGTGGGTCTGCGTCCTGGCTCCTGTCCAGGTTCTGGCGCTGTGATGGGGAGGGTCACGGCTGTGTCTGACCCGGGTCCCGCATGTTGGGAAGTTGTTATTATTAGTGCGCCGTGCCCCCCGGGCTGGCGGTCCCCGAAGCAGGAGGAATTGCCGGGCTCTGGAGAGGCTCTGGACCTGGAGAACAGCTGTACGGGTTAGAGGCCGATGGGGGGGGGGGGGGGACCCCCCTCGCACCCCCGCGGTCCCTCGAGAGTGCCGCACCGAGCCGTCAGGAGGTCTTATTTTACTCGGGTCTTTTATTCGTACCCACCGCATAACCTCATCGTACACTGCTACACATCACAAGCAGAACCCCCCCCACCCCACCCCACCCCACTTGGACCAACACCAACAAAGCCTCCTTCACAGGGACTTTGCATGACTCCCCCCCCCCACCCCCCCACCCTCCCACCAGTAACGGTGGTATTCCAGTGGATGTGCCGTCCACTTTAACTCGTTTTATGAATGGACCTGTTGGTCTCCATGCCTGCGTCGCTGTCTTTCAGCGGGACGAGCCGCTGATTGCTTTATCATCGATTTCATGGTGCTAGGACGGCGAATTCCTCGCCCCCGGCGAGGACACGGGGTATTTAAAACCCCACTTCACCGGCGTACTGTCTCGATCCCGCCTATTCTTGGCGGATCTCGAGGGGGGCCTTCTGACTGTGTAAATAGCTGGGGAAATTGCGCGTGGCCTTTGACTGTCTCTGTAATTGCGAGCCCTTCGCCGTATTTTGCTTGGCAGCTGGGGAGGTTAACCCCCCGAGGGCCGGAGGCCTGGAGCTCTCGGTCTGACTGGCGAGAGGTCTCCTCAAAGCCCTGCTTGTTCACCTTCCGAGCCCTGGCAGCGCTTAAGCGGCCACCGATCCTGCGCTGGGAACGAGACAAAGAGCGGCGGGCCGGAACGCTCCGTCCTCCGCGGGGGGGCAAGCTCTCGAGTGTTACTAGACCTGAAGGGAGACCGTCCTCGGGGCTCGCTCCCGGATTATTGCCGATGTGTAGACAGGCGGCAGCGCTCTCGGCGTTATCACCCCCCGCCACTGTGCAGCACCGTTCAGACGGGCCACAGTCCCTTTACATGGTCGAGGACCGGACTCTCCGGGCAACCCCCCTTTCGACTGAAACGGAGGACCGCCTCGTGCAGCATCGTTAATAAATATGCAAAGGGCGTCCGGGTGGCCGTGGCGGTCTATTCCGTTGCCTACCAACACGGGGATCGTCGGTTCGAATCCCCGTGTTACCTCCGGCTTGGTCGGGCGTCCCTACAGACACAGTTGGCCGTGTCTGTGGGTGGGAAGCTGGATGTGGGTATGTGTCCTGGTCGCTGCACTAGCGCCTCCTCTGGTCGGTCGGGGCGC
>NC_079221.1:5097699-5120199 GCF_029633865.1 Lampris incognitus
CGGGGCTGTGCTGCAAGCCATTCAGTCACGAGGCGGTAAGAAATGCGACGAGGTGTTCTGTATTGCGTGGGCCGATAGTTAGTATGTGGCGAAGGACGCCATCGTTGGAGATGGCAGCACACATGGTGATATTGGCGACCATCTACGCAATGATGCTCCTCCCACGTCTCCTCGCTTTAGAGAGGCTGAAGCCGGCTTCATCCACATAAATGAATATGTGACGTGCCCCATCAGCTCAAGCGCCTTTTTTCCCCCCATTTTTCTCCCCAATTGTACTTGGCCAATCACCCCGTTCTTCCGAGCCGTCCCGGTTGCTGCTCCACCCCCTCTGCTGATCCGGGAAGGGCTGCAGACTACCACATGCCTCCTCCCATACATGTGGAGTCACCGGCCGCTTCTTTTCACCTGACAGTGAGGAGTTTCACCGGGGGGGACGTAGCACGTGGGAGGGTCACGCTATGCCCCCCAGTTCCCCCTCCGTCCTGAAAAGGTGCCCTGACCAACCAGAGGAGGCGCTAGTGCAGCGACCAGTACACATAACCACATCTGGCTTCCCACCCGCAGACACGGCCAATTATGTCTGTAGGAACCCCCGACCAAGCCGGAGGTAACATGAGGATTCGAACCAGTGATCCCCGTGTTGGTAGGCAACGGAGTAGACCGCTACGCCACCCGGACGCCCCAGCCTCCATTATTTTCTAAGAGAAAAGCGAATACATAAAGCAAATTATTCCAGTCCCAGATAGCATCCGGATGTGGGCCACCTCAGGCAACGATGCGGCACTGCTGGCCTACTTCTGGCCCTGGCAAAATGGATGTGAGCCTGAAGTGGCCCCCATGGATAATAGCAAATATGGCCCAAATAAGCCAAATCAGATGTGGGCCTTTTTTTGGCAAAGATTCCACGCGGTATGTGGGCCGGATGAAGGGTCGGGTGTGGGACGGGTCTGGGCCACAGCAGTTTTGCTATCCGGTTGTTGCACGTAACTGTATGGTGTGACGAGGCGTTACAGTACCAAATCTGTACCCGCACATGCCAGAGTCTTGCCTCCTTCATGATGTCAGCGTTTCGTGGGACTGGAACGCTGCACGGCTCGCTTCATTCCGACACGGTTTGGCTTCGTGTGTGGACTCGATCAATCGTAGCCAAAGTCACACTGCTGATATTTCTAAATGCTCCCTGATCTGCAATTACTGCTGCTGATCGCATTGTTCGCCACGGCCATATCCACAATGGCGGCCTCCCGTTCAGCACTGAAGGTCTTTCCTGCAGCACCAGTGTGTGGTTGTCTGTGGAGTCTGTACAGTAGATGCAGAAAGCAGGTCAAAATTGACATGATGACGGCCGCATCAGTGGGCTTGATGAAATGACACAGTTTGTTCTGCAGGGCAGTACAGTAAAGCTGAAGTACACACCCGGATAGCAAAACCGCGGGGGCCCGGACCCGTCCCACGCCCGACACTTTCATCCGACCCACATAGCCCGTGGAATGATGGCACTTGGCCGGTCCGCTCCTGTTTGCCAGATCTGGGCCAGAACCAAGCCATAGCAATGCCACATATTTGCCAAAGGTGGCCCATATTTGTTCTGTGATATCTGGGCCATATTCACCATTTACCACACGGGCCACTTCAGGGTCACATCCAGATCACATGTTGCCCAGAGCACCGCGTCTTTGCCAAAAAAGGCCCACATTTGATTTGGCATATTTGGGCCATATTTGCTATTATACATGTGGGCCACTTCAGGCTCACATCCATTTTGTCCGGGCCAGAAGAAGGCCATCAGTGCTGCATCACTGCCTGAAGTGGCCCACATCCGGATGCCGTCTGGGCAGCGGTCGTATACATTAACATTGCGACTTGTCTATTCTCAGTCCGCAGAAGTCTGACAGTCGATGCCGCAGTGCTCCGACTCAGAACGGGCCGGACCCTTTGTCCAACCTGTCTGAAGGACAAGCCGTGATTGATGACACGCTCCACAATTGTTGCCCGAATTGCGTTTGAAACTTGAGATCTGTTTTCTCCCCGCCGTGGTCTCCGACGCTCCTTACGGGCCTTCGGCCTCTGTGAGCCGTGCTTGCCGATAGCAGCAGAGGCGGCGTCCTTCACGGATGGATTACAGTTGTGCAGAGGAATTTCCAGCAGGTGTGGTAGAGATCCGTAATGGTGCAGGTGTATGAGTATGTGTTTTCCTTTTGTTTACCGGTTTACTCCGGCAGAGTTTGGGGTCTTTCCGGGAGACCGGTGTTAACTGTTTCGAGAAAGGGTGTGAAAAAATGTGTGAAACCAATGAAAACGTGTTTACACGCCTGCAGGAGAAGACCGCTGCTGTGCCAAGAAGGGGATGATGACGATCACGTGATCCAAGTTTCAGTGAGCATGTCTTAGAAAAACTCTCATTTCTTTCCAGAGATGATTTGTGTGTCCAAATGTGCATGGATGTATGTATGTGTGTGTATGTGTGTGTGTATGTGTGTGTGTGTATGTGTGTATGTATGTATGTATGTGTGTATGAACCTAAAAAGAAAGAAGAAAGCCACTTTATTTTGTCATTGTACAGGTTACAACCAAACGTGTTCTCTGCATGTAACCCATGCTATTGTATAGGAGCAGTGGGCAGTTGTGGGACCAACTCCAGCTCTTCCTTCCATTGCCTTGCTCAGGGGCACAGGCAGGAGTGTTAACCCTAACACGCATGTCTTTTTGATGGTGGGAGGACATCGGAGCACCCGGAGGAAACCCACGCAGACACGGGGAGAACATGCAAACTCCACACAGAAAGGACCTGGGACTGCCTGGGGTTCGAACCCACGACCTTCTTGCTGTGAGGCAACAGTGCTGACCACTGGGCCACCGTGCTGCCCATATCATATGTATGTATGTATGTATGTATGTATGTATGTATGTATGTATGTATGTATGTATGTATGTATGTATGTATGTATGTATGTATGTGTGTATGTGTGTGTGTATGTGTGTGTGTGTGTATGCATGCATGCATGTATGTATGTATGTATGTATGTATGTATGTGTGTGTGTGTGTATGCATGCATGTATGTATGTATGTATGTATGTGTGTGTGTGTGTGTGTGTATGTATGTATGTATGTATGTATGCATGCATGCATGCATGCATGTATGTGTGTATGTATGCATGCATGTATGTATGTATGTATGCATGCATGCATGTATGCATGCATGCATGCGTGTATGTATGTATGTATGTATGTAGTATGTATGTACATGCAGATATTGTTAATCCATACATGTTGATGAAGCATCCGTAGTCCATGTGGCCTTTCATGTATCTTCAAGCCTCACCTGGTGTGGGCGTTGGAGGGTCTTCCGCGTGTCAGAGTGATTAGATCTCGGTGTTTCAGATGGAAATGTACTAAAGTTTCCAGCAAAGCGTGGGTTTCCCAGATCCCAGGCTTTTATAACGCCAGACAGACTTCACTTTTGTGGAGCTGCGTGTGGGACACTTACAGGAGTATAATGGAATTTCTGTGTTTTCCTACTCGGAGGTTGAAATTACAGGCGTCTTGCGAGAAAGAAACGTCTTTGTTGTCGTCGTCGTTTTTTTTATTGCGCAGGGGGGGCATATTCGGTGGAACTGCGCTTCGAAGCGAAGAAAACGACGCACATCTCCGTGTCTCTCCTGCCTCCGAGCCGGGCGGAATTGAAATCGTAATGCGTTTCGGGGTTTCTCGGAGGGGAGAGCTGATAGGCACGGGGACGTCGCACTCACGAACGCCCGTGATTTAATGCACTCCACGACGCCGCCTCCTCTCAGGCCCGTCGAACAAAACATGCCCTCCAACATGAAAGAAAGGCAAGGAGCAAAATTATTCCTCCGGCTTTCTATCAAGCTCCTGCATTCATGGCAAAGTCTAAAGGGCATGTCGGCCCTCCTGCCTCCGAGAGAGGTAATTATCCTTTTCCTGTGAGGGAACAACAAATGATAGCGGCCCACTACTGCCACGCATTCGCAGGAGCTAAAAATTTGGTCAATAGGAAAGAGGGAGGTTTAATTTCCAGACAGCTGCACATCTGCTTTTATCATGCTGCTTTCAGCGGTCATTTGTTGCATGTTTTCTTACACACACACACCACACACACACACACACACACACACACGATAAACCTTGCACCACCCTTGCAAGCACGTGCACATGCACACACACATGTATACACATGCACACATGCACACAGACACACGTGTGTGTGCATGTATGTTGCACGTATATGTGTGTGTGTGTGTGCACGCATGTGCAC
This sequence comes from Lampris incognitus, assembly GCF_029633865.1. Lineage (NCBI taxonomy): Eukaryota > Metazoa > Chordata > Actinopteri > Lampriformes > Lampridae > Lampris > Lampris incognitus. The sequence continues at coordinate 5,101,977 of NC_079221.1, forward strand.
GTGCTTGCAAGGGTGGTGCAAGGTTTATTATGTGTTCACACACACACACACACGATAAACCTTGCACCACCCTTGCAAGCACGTGCACATGCGCACACACATGTATACACATGCACACAGACACACGTGTGTGTGCATGTATGTTACACATATATGTGTGTGTGTGCATGTGCACGTGCTTGCAAGGGTGGTGCAAGGTTTATTATGTGTTCACACGCACACACATATATACACACACACACACACACATATATAGATATGTGTGTGTGTGTGTGCGTGCGTGCATGTGCTTGCAAAGGCGGTACGCTGTTTATTTATGTCTTTGTGCGCTTCTGAGGGTGTATTTATGTGCCCTGCATTAACATATCTATTTATAGTCCCACACTTCCTTACAGTCATCCTTTTTTTTTTCCTTTTTTTTTTTGTCGCCATTTCACAGACCATATATTGTCCAAGTAATTTCCCTTTCAGCTTCTCTGTTTTTTACCTTTCAGAAAGAGCGGTGAATGGAGGGAAAATTATCACAATTACTCATATAATTGAGCCGTCTTTGTCGCAAGTGCAGCTTCAGTAGCCTTTTTTTTCCATCAGCGAAAATGGTTTCATTATATGGGTTTTTCATATTCCCTGACACGGGGCCTCTGCTGAGGGCCCGGCGCGTGGATGAGATTCAGGGGGAACAGAGCGAGTCATTAAGGTCACAGTAGGAATAATTATCCCAGTTACGGAAAGAGCATCTACAGCCTTTTCTCTCCTCAAGCACAAATGCACTGTCCACGGCTTTTAGTCACAAAGAACTTTGCAACAAATGGAGCTTCCACCCCAGTACTTATACAAAGAAGAGAGAGAGAGGGGGGGGGGAGAGCAGGACTTGGATCAACATGACAATTTTCCATCATTAAGACTAATGACAGGCACGGACTGTGGGGATCAAGGGGGGAGACACAAAAAAGGGAGGCGCATTCAGGTGTCGGCTGAGTGCTGACCTCCTTCCTGTCTTTGTTGGCGACTTAACTCTTCACAAAAACTGGGAAAAGGGGGTTCCTGACTAAAAGCACCGTGGCAGCTGAACTTCAAGCAGCCGGGCCCTCCACGGGCAAATGACTTAATTGGCAAATTTGCATGTTCCCAATGTTTCCCCCTTTGCAGTGAAATTCATTGGCACATACATCTGAAGGCTTTTAATCAATCATTGTCTTAACATGGGTCAGTTACTCACACGGCCTCGCCAGCCCGATTACAGCAACCGTGTCACCTCTCCGGGATGGCGACGAACCAACCGGTTTATTAAATTTTGATTACAGTTTTGCTTCTTTCTTTTTTTTCAAATTGATTTTTTTTCATCAGCTGACAATTTGATGCCGGGGTTCACAGGAAACAGCATCAAAAGGGTGAAGTGTCGGTATAAGACGAGTTTCTTTTACATCAAAGGTTGAATCAGTTCACCTGGATACAATGTTGTCATCTGTATACAATGTTGTCATCTGGATACAATGTTGTCATCTGGATACAATGTTTATTGACAGATACGTTTCATCATTTGAGTTATGAAATGTATCTGTCAATAAACATTGTATCCAAATGAACTGATTCAACCCTCTTTGATTTTCTTACCTGGATTATTGAGCATGCATCAAGACATGTTTCTTTTACAGTGTAGCTGAATTAAGTCCAAGCCGTATTTTTCGAAGTTGTCCAACGACACCAGCCTGCCACTCGGGTAACTGGTCATTTTGCAGCCAATTCCAGGCCGGTTAGGGGCTCGCTGCCACGTCCTGACCCCTGCTGCTGCTGTAATGGGGGAGGGGGGGCATCTCTGCCAGTGCAGTGGGGGCTTCCCACCCGGTGACCCCGGGGGACCTGTGAGAACACTAGGAGAGTTAAAATGTAACATCTCATCACTGAGCTCTGCAGTGGTCAGCTTTGAGGCCAGTGTGCAGGCTGTGCTTGTATTGTTACTGTTTTTCCCTCTTTCTTAATGTAACAGAGTAACCTTTTATAGCTATAATGTAACAGAGTAACCTTTTATAGTTATAATGTAACAGAGTAACCTTTTATAGCTATAATGTAACAGAGTAACCTTTTATAGCTATAATGTAACAGAGTAGCCTTTTATAGCTATAATGTAACAGAGTAACCTTTTATAGCAATAATGTAACAGAGTAGCCTTTTATAGCTATAATATAACAGAGTAACTTTTTTTAGCTATAATGTAACAGAGTAACCTTTTTTAGCTATAATGTAACAGAGTAACCTTTTATAGCTATAATGTAACAGAGTAACCTTTTATAGCTATAATGTAACAGAGTAACCTTTTATAGCTATAATGTAACAGAGTAACCTTTTATAGCTATAATGTAACAGAGTAACCTTTTATAGCTATAATGTAACAGAGTAGCCTTTTATAGCTATAATGTAACAGAGTAACTTTTTTTAGCTATAATGTAACAGAGTAACCTTTTTTAGCTATAATGTAACAGAGTAACCTTTTTTAGCTATAATGTAACAGAGTAACCTTTTATAGCTATAATGTAACAGAGTAACCTTTTGTAGCTATAATGTAACAGAATAACCTTTTATAGCTATAATGTAACATTAACCTTTTTTAGCTATAATGTAACAGAGTAACCTTTTGTAGCTGATTGAGATGCATATAATGTTTTGGTGAATTCGTTTAGGCTTGTTTAACTCGAAACGATGACAATACTTCTTTGGTCAAAAGCAGCAACTGATCCGTACAAAACCTCTGTTGCCTGCAGTCATTCCAAAAAAACAAGTGACGAGATACATAAAAATATTAATAAATCCTTGTAAACGACGGGAGAAAATGCATACACATTCAAAATGCATGAAGCAATAGCAACTATGCAAGGTTTCAGTTTATTCAAACTACATTTATTTCAATTTCAGCTCTTCCATTATTTCAAGTCTCGTCTCGTCTCTCTTGTGTCCCATGTCTGTGATTGACAGGCCATGTCTCATTACAGTCCAGTCTGGGGTCCCAGTCACTTCAGCACACATTCGAGGGATGCAATGTCTCTTGGTGTATAGGGAATTCTACAAAAAGAGGAGGAAACAAAGAAGAAGAAGAAAGCACGTTATTACTTTTGCGCAACAATTTTTACCCTGAACTGCTTCACTGCATTGCACGTTTCCTCTGCAGTGTATCACACATCACCTAGGAAACGGTGCAGTAATGAAATATTATCATTTATCATCTCTCAGTGCTAATATATCAGGGTGTCATTCAGATGGTGTCATATCATATCGTGGCGCACGTTTTATTTTGTGGTCCACATCGAGAGCCTGTTATCGAACATTTCTCACACGATGAGGTCTGACATCTGAGGAGTATTATTTCAGAATTAATTCTGGTTGGATGTGATATTCCGTCATTATTGTGTAAAATTCCCCATGGTTATTGTAATAATAATATTTTGCATATTGCTCGGCATTACTGTCACTTGTCAGCCGTTGTTTCTGTTGGCTGATGTGTGTGTGTGGGGAAAAAAATTCGTTTTATTATCACGTAATTTAAAACAAACCCCCTTCGGAGGGCCCAAATTATCCTACCTGAGTAATTGTATCTATCTAATTGCATTATTAATAATTGCGCCGGTGGCCACGAAAATGAAATATTGTAAATGGGGTGAATCGGGGTGTGGCTGCTCTTCAGCAATGTGAATTGGTGAAAGTATGGCAGAGCTGTGCCCCCGTCGCCTCCCTGCAAATTTAGCGAATTTGAACAACTTGTAAATTTGCCCCTTTTGCCCCAATTGAACCGTAAGATAACGCGATCGATGAATCGATATCACAGTATAGCCTCGGACACTACCAGGCAATTTCTAGCCATGCGAATAAGCGTCGGTAAACAAACCAGTCCACATTTTGATGCAACGCTGAACGTGAAACGCGCGCGCGCGCGCACGCGCGCACGCGTGTCGACCTGATTGAGATGCATCTAGCAGGCGTTCTGCGAAATTACGAAGCAAAGGGCCGAATCTCTTCATCACCGCGGAATTAAGTGTTGAATACATTAAATACGGGTTATGTCACGTCGCTTTGTTTCCGCCGCAGCGAATGAGGGGGGGGGGGTCTTGATGCACGACGCTCAAGCGCGTGCGTTATTTCGGCAATTCCTCGCGGCCAGATATTTAGAACTAAGCTCGGGACCTCCTCCGCCGGAGCGATGGATGAATTAAATCCTCATCAAACTCAAATCTGCCAAATCATTAAAAAACCCTGAAATCCGACTGTTTAGGCTGTGGGTGTCGCGTGAGTGAAGAAAGGAAATGAAGCAAAAAAAAGGCAACAGTATCCTGTGGGGACCCCCCCCCAATTAATAATATATTAATAATAATAATGTGTCATTGCCATATAGAGTCACGCGCACCGTGTTCTGCAGCGCGGCGTGACGCGGATAAAGACCTGCGTTCTCATTATGTACGCCGAACATATAGGCCCCGGCACGCGCAGGGGACGTATATGTTCGGTGTATATAATGTATGTAATGTATGTAATGCCGGTATATGTTCGGTTTATATAATGTACGTAATGTACGTAATGTGTGTAATGTATGTAATGCCGGTATATGTTCGGTTTATATAATGTACGTAATGTACGTAATGTATGTAATGTATGTAATGTATGTAATGCCGGTATATGTTCGGTTTATATAATGTACGTAATGTACGTAATGTGTGTAATGTATGTAATGCCGGTATATGTTCGGTTTATATAATGTACGTAATGTGTGTAATGTGTGTAATGTGTGTAATGTATGTAATGCCGGTATATGTTCGGTTTATATAATGTACGTAATGTACGTAATGTATGTAATGTATGTAATATATGTAATATATGTAATGTACGTAATGTATGTAATGTGTGTAATGTGTGTAATGTATGTAATGCCGGTATATGTTCGGTTTATATAATGTACGTAATGTACGTAATGTACGTAATGTATGTAATGTATGTAATATATGTAATGTACGTAATGTATGTAATGTGTGTAATGTGTGTAATGTATGTAATGCCGGTATATGTTCGGTTTATATAATGTATGTAATGTACGTAATGTATGTAATGTATGTAATGCCGGTATATGTTCGGCGAGTGTCACGGCGGAGCGTGGCACTATGGCAACTGAGGAGGGCCGTCCGTCACCGGACTAAAATGAAGTCTGTGACTCCTTCGCCCCCACCCCCACCCCCCCCACGCCCCCCTCCCCCACCCCCTCCGCCGCCACCACCACCCCTCTCTCTGCACCGGCTGCTAACCCTCAGGTGGAGAGCAGCAGCAGGTGTTAAAACACTCAGCCGCGGACGGAGCTGCTCGCGCCTAATGAGCCCCGCCGCCTCGCCCCATCCACGCGGCGGTGGGGCTCCGTTTTTACCGTCGGCTGCCAGGCAGCGCGCCGCCGCCGCGGCTCGTGCAGGGCTCGTCCGCCGGACCAACGCTTATTACGCGAGGCTGGCCTGCGCAGGCCGAGCGAACGCACGAGCTCGGGCAGTCCGGGTTGAACGCGAACGGAAGCGGAGCGCGCGCTCAAACATGAATTATTGTTATTATCATTTCTCGCGGTCTCGCGGATCCGCACGTGCGAATAGCGCGACGTTCCGCTGCGCGGCTCCGCCGGAGGTCCCGCGCTGCGGTGCAGGACGCGACGCCGCTGCCGCCCGCCAACTTCCGCCGGGGCGAGCGCGAGAAACCGCAGCGTCGAGGATGCGTTTCTGTTGCAGCTTGAGCCCCCTCCACCCACCCTCCTCCCCCCCCCTCCACCCCCTCCTCCACCCCCCCCCAAAAAGAGAATGAAACGAGTGCTGTCTGTAGGCCTCTGACACGCGCGTATTTTCTTTTTTACATCCCCGTTATTTTCCGCGAGAGTAACGGGGCCTAATTATTTTAACCGTTTTATCTCCCCTCTCCTCTCCTCTTCCTCCCCTCTCCTCTCCTCTCCTCCCCTCTCCTCTTCCCCCTCTCCTCCCCTCTCCTCTCCTCCCCTCCCCTCTTCCCCCCTCTCCTCCCTCTCCTCTCCTCTCCTCCCCTCCCCTCTTCCCCCCTCTCCTCTCCTCTCCTCTCTTCTCCTCTTCCCCCCTCTCCTCCCCTCTCCTCCCCTCTCCTCTTCCCCCCTCTCCTCCCCTCTCCTCTCCTCTTCCCCCCTCTCCTGCCCCTCTCCTCCCCTCTCCTCTTCCCCCCCTCTCCTCCCCTCTCCTCTCCTCTCTTCTCCTCTCCTCCCCTCCCCTCTTCTCCCCTCTCCTCTCCTCCCCTCTCCTTTCCTCTTCTCCCTCCCCTCTCCTCTCCTCCCCTCCCTCCCCTCTCCTCTCCTCTCCTCTCATCTCCTCCCCTCTCCTCTCCTCTCCTCTCCTCTCCTCTTCTCCCCTCCCCTCTCCTCTCCTCTCCCCTCCTCTCCTCTCCTCTCCTCCCCTCTCTTCTCCTCTCCTCTCCTCTCCTCTCCTCCCCTCTCCTCTCCTCTCCTCCCCTCCCCTCTTCTCCCCTCTCCTCTCCTCCCCTCCCCTCTTCTCCCCTCTCCTCTCCTCCCCTCCCCTCTCCTCTCTCTCCTCTCCTCTCCTCCCCTCTCCTCCCCTCTCCTCTCCTCCCCTCTCCTCTCCTCTCCTCTAAGAGTTTTTGCTCCGCCGCTTCGCCAGTGTGCAGATATACTGTAATCGTGAGAAATAATGACAGTTATCAGTCGCACCCACCGAGTAACCATAAAAAAGTGCGTCCTCTGTTCTGGAAGATGATAATTATTGGTTGTACCGCTATTATGGTTCTGCTCGCTGATGGAGGAAACGCTGAAGCGCTCGTTTCCGGGGTAATTCCGCACAAATCACTTCAAATTGCCCTATTTTAGGGGACAAGATCATATTTTAAGGTTTTTTTTTTACCCCCCTCTCCCTTTTTATTCTCAAATTCAGAGATTCACAGTCCGCTGGCAAACTTGATATTGAGCGCAGCGAGGCCGGCTCCCGCATTTCGATCACGGGCACCGGGTCCGGGACTTGCTCCTTCTGGTTTCGGGGTGGGGGGGGGTGTTCGGGGTTCGGTCGTGCAGTTACACCGCTGCCTGTGAGTTGCTGCTCAGGTGGGGTGTGGGCACGCGGGTGGAGCGGACTGGTGTGGTTTTCGTTGCTGCACGCGCACAGCGTAGCTACACACCGGCGCGAGGACGGTAGGCCGAATAACGGCGCGGCCACGAAGAAGAGACGAGGCGGTTCTGGTTCGAGCCGCGGACGCGTCCGGTTTTCCAGACGCGTGCGGCGGATTCACGCTCTGCTCTTCATCACATGACGCTTTTTTTAAGTAAGTGCAAATCAGACGCTCTCTCTCCCTCTCTCTCTCTCCCTCTCTCTCTCTCTCTCTCTCTCTCTCTCTCTCTCTCTCTCTCTCTCTCTCTCTCTCTCTCTCTCTCTCTGCCTGGCTGAAGACTATAGGAAACCTCTTTGTTGCGTAAAACTAGCTACCTGTACAAATCACCGTGTCTTCTTCTGTGGTTTAGGCCTATAGTCAGTCAGCAGGCTGCCGCAGCAGGCTGACCCTGTTTGAGTCGGGGGGGGGGGTCTCTGATTGTTATTTTCATTTTTTCCTTTTGGAAATCTCGGCCATTCGTTTTAAAAGACACTGTCTGTTGTTTTGTCCGTCGTCCATTCATCCAGATCAAGCGTTCAGGGATCATTAGTCTTGTGTGTGACGTGAGAGACCACCCCCCTCACCACCCGGTCTAGTAGTACAACACTTGGATTCCTGCTAATCAAAGGATCCCGTGTTTAACTTAACGTAACTTAATTTAATTTAATTCGACTTAAGTTAGCCTGACTTAACTTCAGTTAATTCACTTAACTCGACTTAACCTCACTTAACTTCACTTGACTTAACTTGACTTGGCTTAACTTGATTTAACTTGACTTGACTTAACTTGACTTGAGTTGACTTGACTTGGCTTAACTTGATTTAACTTGACTTGACTTAACTTGACTTGACTTGACTTGGCTTAACTTGATTTAACTTTACTTGACTTGACTTGACTTGGCTTAACTTGATTTAAATTAACTTGACTTGACTTGGCTTAACTTGATTTAAATTAACTTGACTTGACTTAACTTGACTTGGCTTAACTTGATTTAAATTAACTTGACTTAACTTGACTTGACTTGACTTAACTTGACTTGGCTTAACTTGATTTAACTTGACTTGACTTAACTTGACTTAACTTGGCTTAACTTGATTTAAATTAACTTGACTTAACTTGGCTTGACTTAACTTGACTTGACTTAACTTGATTTAACTTGACTTGACTTGACTTAACTTGACTTGGCTTAATTTGATTTAAATTAACTTGATTTAACTTGACTTAACTTGGCTTAACTTGATTTAACTTGACTTGACTTAACTTGACTTGACTTAACTTGACTTAGCTTGACTTAAGTTAACCTCACGTAACTTGACTTGGCTTGACTTAACTTGTCTTGACTTAACGTGACTTAAGTTAGCCTGACTTAACTTCAGCGAATTTACTCAACTCGACTTAACCTCACTTAACTTGCCTTGACTTAACTTGACTCAACTCAGCGTAACTTAACCCCCCCCCCCCCCCCATGTAAAGCTGAATTTGAAAAGTATTAAGAGATTCGTTTAACTAGACCATAAAAAACAAAACAAACAAAACAAAACAAACAAAAAACAAAACAAGAAAGGTTAAAGATGTGTAGGAGCGGATTTGCCAGCTGTGAAACCCGTCCTAGCAGCAGCAAGTGGAGCGGATGTGACCTTTAGCAACGCTCCCTTCTTGCCCCCTCACGCGCCCTGTGTCATGATACGCCGCCGCAGACCACCGCCGCTACACCTTGCTATGAGGACGCGCACACACACACACACTTACACGTGACATTTCCCTCGCTCCAAGTCTCCATTAGCGTTGTGGTGGCTACATTGTCAAAAAGCACAAAAACAACACTAAGCAAAGGAAGAAACGAAAGAGAAACCCCCCCCCTCCTCCTCCATTGTTTTGGATCTCCTCCGCCTCGGCTGCGTGCTGAGACGCGTCATTACCTGAACCAGCAACCCTCCCAGCAAAGGCCAGCCGGCGCGGCGCGAGCGCCTCTTACCTGCGTTCCATTGGCAGGTGGGACCGGGAGCGCGTGCCAAGGCAGGCGCTAATTAGGCGGATGATAATCGAAGCGAGTGTTATGCTAATGTGCCTTGTTTTATCGCCGGGCACTCGGAGGACGCCCGCGTGAGCGTTACGCGGTTTCGGTCGGTGAACCCGCCACGCTGGACGCGCCAGTCGTCCTCGAGCCGCTCAAATATCTAAATACGGTTCGCGCGCCCCAAGCATCTCGCGCAGAGGAACCCGACAGGCTATGCACGCTCACAAAACCATCACGAACAATAGGCTGGATAATGGAGAATGATACAATAATAATAATAATAATAATAATAATAATTAATAATAATGATTCGGTAAGGTTTTTGAAACTTGACATCGACGGCAAAAATCTGAGGTTTTTGTCATTTTTCTGGAGTTTATGGGGGGTTTTTTGGTTTTTTGTTGTGTTTTTTTTTTTTGGGGCCCCAACCCGGGGATCGCCAATGGGCATCCTTCTCGGATCGGGGGGACCAATCAGCGACGGTCTCCGATGAATATTCATGACTCCCCGATTCAAACCTTTGAGCGAGTTTGCCTCGATCCGCAGCATCACACCTGGACTTTTCACGGAGGCAAACTGCATTTTCTTATGAATGGCAAGGCGAAAAAGCGGTTCCGCTTAAATTGGGCTCCGTCCTCCGCCCGGGTCATAGACGAACACGCGAAAAGGGCGCGAGGGAAGAGCCGCCGGAAGACATGACAATGACCACAATCCCGGAAAGTCTCGGCGGCCCCGTCTCAGGAAAATCCGTCTTCATGGAGTTTGGACCCCCGAGTCAACAGATGTCTCCTTCCTCCTCCGTGGCGCACGGGCACTACCCCATGCACTGTCTGCACGCGGCGGGCCACGCGCAGCACGACGGCTCGTACAGCCCGGCCTCGTCCTTCCCCCGGTCCCTGGCTTACCCGTACGTCAACTCCGTCGGCGGCCATTCCGCCAGCCCCTATCTCGGCACGGTGCAGACGTACCAGAACAGCTCGGCCCTGACGCAGACGCGCCTAGAGGACGCAGGTGAGTGTCGCCGCGGCCCCGCGACCCCTCGGCTCCGGCGACCCGCATGCATGCGCGCGTGTTTCCCGCGCGCCGTGTGCAGAAGGGTTTCTGCAGGACGGTTGTCGCTGCGCCCGAGGTGGGGGGGGGGGGGGGGAAGCGGCGCAGATGTTGAGGAATTCGGCTTGGTAATTATTTATTGCGTAATGCTGTAAACAATGTATGCAATTAAGGATAATTATGCCTAAAGTACAGCCCCGTAAAACTTGCGCGGCGGTATTCACCGCGGCGCAACGCAGTTGGCTGCAGCGGGTCTCCTCATTTTCTCTTTCTTCTTCTTCTTCTTTTTTAAAATTTTTTTTTGCTTTCTTTCCTACGCGTCCCTGCAGCACCAGAAGCGGAGAAGAACACGGTGGTGGAGGGCGGAGAGGTGCGGTTCAACGGCAAGGGGAAGAAGATCCGAAAGCCCAGAACCATCTATTCAAGTTTACAACTTCAAGCTCTCAACAGAAGATTTCAGCAAACCCAGTATCTGGCGTTGCCGGAGAGAGCCGAACTCGCCGCGTCCCTGGGTCTTACCCAGACACAGGCAAGTCCACGTCGCCCTCATCAGCTCTGCACGCGCGGGGGGGGGGGTACCGTCACCTCTGTGCTCAGAGAACATTTAAAAATGTTGCTTTTCCTTTTTTTTCTTTCTTTTAATTAATGCCAAATGAGACGAGTGATGTGGAACATTAACACCCACGTGTTAATATGGCGGACTGGTTATAGTCCACCTTGGCCCCCGAATCAAATATGCAAACCGTTTGTGCAGTTTTATGAATTTCAACTGAATCCCTTCAAATTATAAAATGTTGGGAGCCTTCTTCAGGGTTGGCTGCTTTGTGAATCAAAAAGCCTAATCGATACACATCCTTGTCTGTTTTTTATAGGTAAGAATTTAGTTTTATTGGTGAAAATGTGGTTCTGTACACATCCTTGTCTGTTTTTTTATAGGTAAAAATTTGGTTTTATAGGTAAAAATTTGGTTTTATAGGTAGAAATTTGGTTTTATTGCTAAATATTTGGTTTTATAGGTAGAAATTTGGTTTTATTGGTAAAATTTTGGTTCTGTACACATCCTTGTCGGTTTTTCATAGGTAAAATTTTAGTTTTATTGGTAAAATTTTGGTTCTGCACACATCCTTGTCTGTTTTTTTAATAGGTAAAAAATTTGGTTTTATAGGTGAAAAATTTGGTTTTATTGGTAAACATTTGGTTTTATACACACCCTTGTCCGTTTTTCTTTTTTTTTATAGGTCAAAATTTGGTTTCAGAATAAGCGATCCAAATTCAAAAAGCTGATGAAGCAAGGCGGCGGCCAGATCGACCCCGGCGCTTTGGCCAACGGCCGCGGACTTTCGGCCGGTTCTCCCACGGTGACGCCGGTCTGGAGCTCGCCGAGCGCCGTGAAAACGCCGGTGGGGACGCCGGGGTCTTACATCCCCAGCTACACCTCGTGGTACCCGACCACGCACCAAGAGTCTATGCAACAGCCTCAGCTCATGTGAACGAGAGAGAGCGGGTACGCGCACCCCTGCAGACCCTCCACCCCGCCGTGGCTCATATCAGGAAGGACTGCGGGACCGGCACCACCCCTGGCCTGGCCCTGCACTGGCTTAATGAATGCACACAGATGTATCTCGGGAGTTTGCTTCCTATACGTTGCCAGCTGACACCGCGGCCTCCCCTCTCAACTGACGGAGGCGAGTCGGTGAGTAAGAGGGCCGAGACACTGACCTGGCACCCCGCTCGCCCGAAGGCACGAAGTCCTTTACGAGTCCGTGACAAGGCAGCGGAAATGGCAAACAAATGGATTCTTCCGGCTGCTGTTCATCAAATCCTCTTTTGGGGGTGTGTGTGTGTGTGTGTGTGTGTGTGTGTGTGTGTGTGTGTGTGTGTGTGTGTGTGTGTGTGTGCGTGTGCGTGCGTGCGTGCGTGCGGGCAGCGAAACCGGCTGAGCCGTTGTGACCACATGCCTCCGAGAACATTCACGTGTTTGATCCATTTACTAATTAGCGTAGTCCGCCTCTCACGCGCGGTGTCATTGGAGACCTGCAGAGATCACGACAAGGCCTTTCGTGATGTGGACCCGGGCAGAGGTCCTACCCATGCCTGCAAGGGCCCGTGTGAAGGTCGCTTATCTGCGTCTCATCTGAAGCCCACCACGAGGACAAGACTCGAAACCATTTCCGCTCCCCCGTGCAGCAAGGCCGCCACGCGGGCCTTCTCCCGGTACTGCAGAGTTATATTGTGCGAATTAAGCCTCCAAATTGCCGATATGTTGTTTATATGTGATTCCTATTTAAGTTAAATTATTCAGACTAGCTTATTATTTTTTTTTGGGGGGGTCGAAGTCGACCTTGTGTTCGTTTTAAGTGTGTTTGAAGGACGCCACGTGGTCCACGCTGCACAAGTTGCAGACGAGATCCTTTCTCTGTGCGACCGCGTGCCCCCGATGTGATGTGAAAACGTCAAAAAACAAAACAAAACAACAAAAAAAACACAAAAGAAAAGAAAAAAGAAAAGAAAAGAAGAAGGTTGCCGATTAGCTGCTTGACTACAGGAGGTCCCGGGACCCCCCGCCGCCGCCGCCAGCGGGACCCCCGCCGCCGCCGCCGCTGTGTCTCACGGACCCGGCAGGCCGGCGGATGTACATAGGACAGCCTGCCGCCTGGGGTGCGCTGCGGCCGGCGGACTGTGAAACGGGCTGAGGCGGATCTGTACTACTTACTCGTCCAGGTGTGTTTAGTCACATAGAAATATTTAGTTTTGTATTGACCATTTTAATTTATTCCATTGTTTATGAAGTCTATGTACACCATGTGCAAAGTTTCAAAAACAGTAAAAATGATTTAAATGATGTCAAAGGAGGGTGTCTCGTCGAAAATCATTTCCCGCCTGTTGCCATGACGAAGGAGGAAAGGCTCGCGGGCCTCACGTGTTGCCCAGACTGCAGTAACACCAATCACATAGGCAGCGCTTAACAGGGCGGTCACGTGCTCTCTGATGCATGGTAACGCCTCGCTCATGGATGGATGAGATTTAGGATGGATGGATGGATGGATGGATAGAGTTATGATGGATAGAGTTATGGATGGATAGAGTTGTGATGGATAGAGTTATGGATGGATAGAGTTATGATGAATAAGAGTTATGGATGGATAGAGTTATGATGGATAAGAGTTATGGATGGATAGAGTTATGGATGGATAGAGTTATGATGGATAGAGTTATGGATGGATAGAGTTATGGATGGATAGAGTTATGGATGGATAGAGTTGTGATGGATAGAGTTACGGATGGATAGAGTTATGATGGATAGAGTTATGGATGGATAGAGTTATGATGGATAGAGTTATGGATGGATAGAGTTATGGATGGATAGAGTTATGGATGGATAGAGTTATGATGGATAAGAGTTATGGATGGATAGAGTTATGGATGGATAGAGTTGTGATGGATAGAGTTACGGATGGATAGAGTTATGATGGATAGAGTTATGGATGGATAGAGTTATGGATGGATAGAGTTATGATGGATAGAGTTATGGATGGATAGAGTTATGATGGATAGAGTTATGGATGGATAGAGTTATGATGGATAGAGTTGTGATGGATAGAGTTACGGATGGATAGAGTTATGGATGGATAGAGTTATGATGGATAGAGTTATGATGGATAGAGTTATGGATGGATAGAGTTATGATGGATAGAGTTATGGATGGATAGAGTTATGGATGGATAGAGTTATGATGGATAGAGTTATGGATGGATAGAGTTATGATGGATAGAGTTATGATGGATAGAGTTATGATGGATAAGAGTTATGTATGGATAGAGTTATGGATGGATAGAGTTATGATGGATAGAGTTATGGATGGATAGAGTTATGATGGATAGAGTTATGGATGGATAGAGTTATGGATGGATAGAGTTATGATGGATAGAGTTATGATGGATAAGAGTTATGGATGGATAGAGTTGTGATGGATAGAGTTATGGATGGATAGAGTTATGATGGATAGAGTTATGGATGGATAGATGGATAGAGTTATGATGGATAAGAGTTATGATGGATAGAGTTATGGATGGATAGAGTTATGATGGATAGAGTTATGATGGATAGAGTTATGGATGGATAGAGTTATGATGGATAGAGTTATGGATGGATAGAGTTATGATGGATAAGAGTTATGGATGGATAGAGTTATGGATGGATAGAGTTGTGATAGATAGAGTTATGGATGGATAGAGTTATGATGGATAGAGTTATGGATGGATAGAGTTATGATGGATAAGAGTTATGATGGATAGAGTTATGGATGGATAGAGTTATGATGGATAGAGTTATGATGGATAGAGTTATGGATGGATAGAGTTATGATGGATAAAGTTATGGATGGATAGAGTTATGGATGGATAGAGTTATGATGGATAGAGTTATGGATAGAGTTATGGATGGATAGAGTTATGGATGGATAGAGTAGTGATGGATAGAGTTATGGATGGATAGAGTTATGATGGATAAAGTTATGGATGGATAGAGTTATGATGGATAAGAGTTATGGATGGATAGAGTTATGATGGATAGAGTTATGATGGATAAGAGTTATGGATGGATAGAGTTATGATGGATAGAGTTATGGATGGATAGAGTTATGGATGGATAGAGTTATGATGGATAAGAGTTATGGATGGATAGAGTTATGATGGATAAGAGTTATGGATGGATAGAGTTATGATGGATAGAGTTATGGATGGATAGAGTTATGGATGGCTAGAGTTGTGATGGATAGAGTTATGGATGGATAGAGTTATGATGGATAAGAGTTATGGATGGATAGGAGTTATGGATGGATAGAGTTGTGATGGATAGAGTTATGGATGGATAGAGTTATGATGGATAAGAGTTATGGATGGATAGAGTTATGGATGGATAGAGTTATGATGGATAAGAGTTATGGATGGATAGAGTTATGGATGGATAGAGTTATGATGGATAAGAGTTATGGATGGATAGAGTTATGATGGATAAGAGTTATGGATGGATAGAGTTATGATGGATAGAGTTATGGATGGATAGGAGTTATGGATGGATAGAGTTGTGATGGATAGAGTTATGGATGGATAGAGTTATGATGGATAAGAGTTATGGATGGATAGAGTTATGGATGGATAGAGTTATGATGGATAAGAGTTATGGATGGATAGAGTTATGATGGATAAGAGTTATGGATGGATAGAGTTATGATGGATAGAGTTATGGATGGATAGAGTTATGATGGATAGAGTTATGATGGATAGAGTTATGATGGATAAGAGTTATGATGGATAGAGTTATGGATGGATAGAGTTATGATGGATAGAGTTATGGATGGATAGAGTTATGGATGGATAGAGTTATGATGGATAGAGTTATGGATGGATAGAGTTATGATGGATAGAGTTATGGATGGCTAGAGTTGTGATGGATAGAGTTATGGATGGATAGAGTTATGGATGGATAGAGTTATGATGGATAAGAGTTATGGATGGATAGAGTTATGGATGGATAGAGTTATGATGGATAGAGTTATGGATGGATAGAGTTATGATGGATAAGAGTTATGGATGGATAGAGTTATGATGGATAGAGTTATGATGGATAGAGTTATGGATGGATAGAGTTATGATGGATAGAGTTATGGATGGATAGAGTTATGGATGGATAGAGTTATGATGGATAGAGTTATGATGGATAGAGTTATGGATGGATAGATGGATAGAGTTATGATGGATAGAGTTATGGATGGATAAGAGTTA
This sequence comes from Lampris incognitus, assembly GCF_029633865.1. Taxonomy (NCBI): domain Eukaryota; kingdom Metazoa; phylum Chordata; class Actinopteri; order Lampriformes; family Lampridae; genus Lampris; species Lampris incognitus. The sequence continues at coordinate 5,117,959 of NC_079221.1, forward strand.
TGATGGATAGAGTTATGATGGATAGAGTTATGGATGGATAGAGTTATGATGGATAAGAGTTATGGATGGATAGAGTTATGGTATTTTTCCCGTCTGCTGCGGATTGTTGTTCACGTTTACAAGAGCCTAACAAATGACACTGGATTTCAGAATTGGAAGTGACAAATCCTTCATATCATATATACACATATATACATATATATATATATATATGTGTGTGTGTGTGTGTGTGTGTATGTGTGTGTGTGTGTGTGTGTGTGTGTGTGTGCACATTTATATATACGATATGAAGGATATGTCACTTCCAATTTTGAAGAAAAAAAAAATATATATATAGATAGATAGAATAGATGTAGGAAAAAAATATAGATCTACATATAGATAGATAGATAGATAGATAGATAGATAGATAGATAGATAGATAGATAGATTGATATTGACGTTGATATTCCGCTCCTCGTTTATTGATCACTTTTATCAACATCATTGATGGTTTCCGGGAATAAAAACCGATATATATATATATATAGAGAGAGAGAGAGAGAGAGAGAGAGAGAGAGAGAGAGAGAGAGAGAGAGAGAGAGAGAGAGAGAGAGAGAGAGAGAGAGAGAGAGAGAGCCAGCTTCGCACATGTGCTGGATTTTAACTAAAATGCTTATGTATATTTATATGGGTGGGGGTGGGGGTGGGGGGTGAATCAGGAAGTTTAGGCTAACTTCAGAAAACGACGATAGACACGCTTCTTGTCCTGGATGTGTCGTTGTGTTGTTGCGTGTTGTTGGATGTGTCGTTGTGTTGTAGCGTGTGGCTGGATGTGTTGTGTTGTTGTGTTGCTGGTTGTGTTGTTGCGTGTTGTTGGATGTGTCGTTGTGTTGTTGCGTGTTGTTGGATGTGTCGTTGTGTTGTTGCTGCTTGGCGTGAGTTGTGGTCCATCGGCGGAAGCAGCGGCTGGCTCGGTGCTCGGTGTTCGGTGTTCGGTGTCGATGCTCGGTGTTCGGTGCTCGGTGTTCGGTGCTCGGTGTTCGGTGCTCGGTGTTCGGTGCTCGGTGTTCGGTGCTCGGAGTTCGGTGCTCGGTGTTCGGTGCTCGATGCTCGGTGCTCGGTGTTCGGTGTCGATGCTCGGTGTCCGGTGTTCGGTGCTCGGTGTTCGGTGCTCGGTGCTCGGTGCTCGGTGTTCGGTGCTCGGTGCTCGGTGTTCGGTGTTCGGTGTTCGGTGCTCGGTGTTCGGTGTCCGGTGTTCGGTGCTCGGTGTTCGGTGCTCGGTGCTCGGTGCTCGGTGTTCGGTGTTCGGTGTTCGGTGCTCGGTGTTCGGTGCTCGGTGTTCGGTGCTCGGTGCTCGGTGCTCGGTGTTCGGTGTTCGGTGCTCGGTGTTCGGTGCTCGGTGCTCGGTGTTCGGTGTTCGGTGTTCGGTGCTCGGTGTTCGGTGCTCGGTGCTCGGTGTTCGGTGTTCGGTGCTCGGTGTTCGGTGCTCGGTGTTCGGTGCTCGGTGTTCGGTGCTCGGTGCTCGGTGCTCGGTGTTCGGTGCTCGGTGCTCGGTGTTCGGTGCTCGGTGCTCGGTGTTCGGTGCTCGGTGCTCGGTGTTCGGTGTTCGGTGCTCGGTGCTCGGTGCTCGGTGCTGCTCGTCTGGCCGCCCCGCACTGTAATCTTCTTTGTGGGCTTGTGTTCAAACAAACCCGTCCTGCGGGCTGAATGGACGAGGGGGCAGTTGGGAGCGTTAAGTGAATAATTGGGCAAGAGGCAGGTGCTGCGAGGACACTGCACGCCGAACTCAATGACATCAAATGTACAAGAAGGAAAGTGAACATTTCAAAGGGCTTTTGTTAAACACTGCTGCTTTACCAGTCTGTCAGCCATAGATGGACAGACAGACAGATAGATAGATAGATAGATAGATAGATAGATAGATAGATAGATAGATAGATAGATAGATAGATAGATAGATAGATAGATAGATAGATAGATAGATAGATAGATAGATAGATAGATAGATAGATAGATAGATAGATAGATAGATGGACGGACGGACGGACGGACGGACGGACGGACGGACGGAAAGACAGACAGACAGACAGACAGACAGACAGACAGACAGACAGACAGACAGACAGATAGATAGATAGATAGATAGATAGATAGATAGATAGATAGATAGATAGATAGATAGATAGATAGATAGATAGATAGATAGATAGATAGATAGATAGATAGATAGATAGATAGATAGATAGATGGACGGACGGA